>NC_062537.1:19177340-19302340 GCF_022655615.1 Tachysurus fulvidraco
CCAGACCTTCACACTTCCACCACCATATTTTACTGTTGGTATGATGTTCTTTTTCTGAAATGCAGTGTTACAGTACTTTTACACCAGATGTAATGGGACACACACCTTCCAAAAAGTTCAACTTTTGTCTCATCAGCACTGGTGCGGTCTACGTGATACGCAGGTATACGCCGTATACCCACTAGGAAAGGCCAAGGATTTCCGTACACCCACTTAAAAAGCGTGAGGATACGTAGCGATATCGTTTTGTGACAGAACCTTCATTCATACATTGCGAACACAGACTGTGGTTGTGATTGCGAATCACTAACGTTTTTGGACCATTGGGGCTTCCGTGGCCTGTGACCTGATCTGACGTCACCTACCGAGAAGGAAAATCAGTTGCTTGGCGGTCTTTTTTGGCGCAAATCAACATTCCAATTTATTATAAGCAACAAAAGACAGTCAGCTGATAAAACCTGTACTCCAGGTCCCATATTCATATAACATTTAAGGCTAAATGTAGCTCTTAAAGCTATAAAGTTCACCCAAAAATGAAAATTGTGTTATTTCCTCACCCTCAATTTGTTCCAAAACTGTACGAGTTTCTTTCTTCTGTTTAACACAAAAGCTGATATTTTCACAGTCTATATTTTTTCCTACTGTGAAAGTCAATGTGTTCTGCCATGGGTGGAACTCATACAGTTTTTTCAACACATAAGCAGTCTTTAATAATGCTCTCGATTACATGTAGATGCATATTTTATGCGTTAGTGAATGTGGTGGTGCCTATGGGGTGTCGCTCTAGGATGGGTGCGTATGAGGCTGGGGGGGGGATCACAGAATACTCACTACAAAAATCTACTTTAGACTACACCACCGCTCGTCAGTAAACAGAAGTTTTACTCAAAAGTCTTGGGGATCATCAAGATGTTTTCTGGTAAGTCTGACATGAGCCTTATAATAAGTTCTTTACGCTCAACAGCGGTTTTCGTCTCCGAACTCTGCCATGCAGGCCATTTTTCTTATGGTGGCCTCATGAACAATGACCTAAACTGAGGCAAGTGAGACCTGCAGATCTTTGGTTGGGTCTTTTGTGACATCTTAGATGAGTCGTCGTTGCGCTCTTGGGGTAGTTTTGGTCGGCCGGCGTCTCCTGGGAAGGTTCACCACCGTTCCATGTTTTCACCATTTGTGAATAATGGCTCGCGCTGTGGTTCACTGGAGTCCCAAAGCTTTTGAAATGGCTTTATAACCTTTTCCAGTCTGATAGATTTCAATCACTTTATATCTCATTTGTTCCTGAATTTCTTTGGATCTCAGCAATGTGCAGCTTTTGAGGATCTTTTGGTCTACTTCGCTTTGTCAGTCAGATCTTATTCAAGTGATTTCTTGATTGTGAAAAGGTGTGGCAGTAATCAGGCATGGGTTTGGCTAGAGACATTGAACTCAGGTGTGATAAACCACAGTTAAGGTATGTTTTAACAGTGGGGCAAACACTTTTTCACACAGGGCCTTGTGGGTTTGGATTTTGTTTTTCCTTAATAATAAAAACCTGTGTGTTTACTTTTGCTATCTTTGACTGATATTTAAATTTGTTTGATGATCTCAAACATTAAAGTGTTTTAAGCGTGCAAAAAAAAATAAAAAAAACAAAGAGGGGGCCAACACTTTTTCACATCACTGTAGATAATAAAATAATGTTGAGCTCATTAAGACTACGTGTACAGAATAAGACTTTATAATATTATTATAATAAGCCACTATTGAGTTTTGGAAGCTGCTTGTATTTGTGAGCTCAATGCACATGAATGCCGGAAGACGGAATTACGAGTTGGAAATAATTTTCAAAGAAGAAACGTGGTTTTGTGACATTGCACTGCCATTTTGTTTATAGACTATTCCTCTGTATTGTTATGTCTGACTTTATCTGACTGTAGAAAGGACATTATTCATAATAACTCTCTCTGGTGTTTATAACAGTTTATAATCACACCTTCCACTGTCACCCAAATGAGGATGAGGTTCACTTTTGAGTCTGGTTCCTCTCAAGGTTTCTTCCTCTTCCTCTTGGAGTTTTTCCTCACCACAGTCACCTTAGTGACCTCAGGCTTGTTCATTAGGGATAAAATACAAACACATTTAAATATAAAGTCTAATATTAATAATAAACATTTTGTACTATATTTCTTATTGTGTCTTATATTGACACAATGTCCAAAGTGCTATGCAAATAAAACGTAATTAAATTTAATTGATGTGCAGTCTTTGTTCTCTCTCTCTCTCTCTCTCTCTCTCTCTCTCTCTCTCTCTCTCTCTCTCTCTCTCTCTTTCAGGAACTAGAGATAAAAAAAATAGAATAAAATGAATAAAAAGAATTTTCTTTCTATTTAAGGTTCACTTCCATCTCACTGACTTAAACGTACCTAATGTCGTAATTACGACTTCCCACCACATAAATATGACATCTGGTTTCATCTCTACTTTCCATGAGGATTTGATGTACAGTATGTTACAATAATTTTTTAAGTTTTTTTTGTTCAATGCTGTTATGCTGTTGACTTAAGACATAGTTCTAATTAAGTGCACTTAAGTTTTAACAGTCCACATTGTGGATTTTAGTTAATTAAATATTTACTTCATCATGATCTATTTACCAAGCTGTGATCTACATTGTATTTGGGTTTTATTGTTTTCTCTCCTTTCTTCAACATATAACTGTGTTAAATTCATTCATTCATTCATTTTCTACCGCTTATCCGAACTACCTCGAGTCACGGGGAGCCTGTGCCTATCTCAGGCGTCATCGGGCAGGATACACCCTGGACGGAGTGCCAACCCATCGCAGGGCACACACACTCTGTCATTCACTCATACACTCAAGTCAAGTCACCTTTATTGTCACATAAAGGTGACTTGACTTGACTTGAGTGTGTGAGTGAATGAGAGAGTGTGTGTGTGCCCTGCGATGGGTTGGCACTCACACGCTACAGACAATTTTCCAGAGATGCCAATCAACCATGCATGTCTTTGGACCGGGGGAGGAAACCGGAGTACCCGGAGGAAACCCCCGAGGCACGGGGAGAACATGCATACTCCACACACACAAGGCGGAGGCGGGGATCGAACCCCCAACCCTGGAGGTGTGGGGCAAACGTGCTAACCACTAAGCCACCATGTCGTGTTAAATTCATTAATAAGCAAAAAGGCTGCTTTTGTCCCACTTATAATCTACATGACCGACGGAGCACAATTCCGAGCTCAAAAGTCATGCATTTACACTCAAAGTCTAATTTTTCCAAAAGTACATTTATTATTAAACAGAACAAAAAAAAAAAGGGACTCACGCTTTTGTTGCTTGGCTTCCCAAAAGACCCATTACATGAGATGAATTACTCCGAAAACAAAGCATAAAAAGAAACAATTACTGTACCTTCTCCGTCTCCAACAGTGATTAGGAGGCAGAAACAACATGAGAGTGTGTGGATTTTTCCGGAATTATAACTCCACGATGGAGATTATGGTAATGAACGAATCCTCCATGTGTGAAAAGCAGAGAATTAAATATGAACAGCATCGCACACTCTCACTGTTTCTGAGTAATCCACCAAGATGTTACACGTACCCCGATATTCCATCAACACGGATATCGATCAGCTGCAGAGGAGGAAATTGAATATGATGACAAATAGAGTTGAGAGATTTTCACTTTTCACACATCAGGAAATAAATACAAGGGAATAAAGGTTATAGTCTACATATTAGGATTTCATATTATGAACATAATTTAATGTTGTGGCTTCCATGCATGTTTGCAACACAAACAAGAACATAATCATGTACTGGATCAAGTGCTATTCTATAAACCGCTAATAAAGAGACAATTAATGCAATAACTACACCTAAAAAAAAGGGATAAACGATCATATATACAGTATTTGTTTGCATATTTTAATTATAGTGATAAAACTTTTTCCTAATTTCACATAAATAGATTTCTGCCGATGCAGAAAACGATGGAGAAAAAATTCAATTCATTTTATTTTTATAGCACTACTAACAATTCACATTGCTTAAAATGAAGTTGCTATTTATCTCTAAAAGCATGTTTTACTAAAAGCAATACAATACTCAAGAAAATCTTATCTTTACTGGATCTATTTTTTTGCTATGATATAAACTGCTAATAACGAACCTCCGAAAAGATCTATTTCCTTCTTAATTTGACATTTTCTATCCCTGATTTTTTCCCCAGTTGCAGTGGTTTAAATTGTAATGCTATAAAGCAGCTTCTAGGATGCATCTAGTGACAAAATATTTAACAATCTTGATCGCATGATCTCCATAGAGCATTATCTCAGTGCATCCATCTCATCCATCCATCCATCCATCTTCTACCGCTTATACAGGGCCGGGTCGCTGGGGCAGCGGTCTAAGCAGGGACGCCCAGACTTCCCTCTCCCCAGACACTTCCTCCAGCTCTTCCGGGGGAATATAGAAACATTCCCAGGCCAGCCGAGACAAGACCTCGGATACAGGTGGCCGAAATGAGTTTCCTCCGCAGGGTGGCTGGGCGCTCCTTTAGAGATAGGGTGAGGAGCTCGGTCACTCGGGAGGAGCTCAGAGTAGAGCCGCTGCTCCTCCACATCGAGAGGAGTCAGCTGAGGTGGCTCGGGCACCTCCTGGGCGCCTCCCTCGGGAGGTGTTCCGGGCATGTCCAACCGGGAGGAGGCCCCGGGGAAGACCTAGGACACGCTGGAGAGACTATCTCAATGCAGTGCTCAGAAAATCTGACCGATCGCTCTAATCACTGACAGTTGACATTAAACTAAACCGTGTGTGAAGTAAAACTGTACTGTGAACCTCCTACTTTTCCTTTGACTAATACACTTCGGTGTGTTTTATTACATTATTCAGGTTCTGATGAATTACTTTCACTAAGCTCGTTATACTGTAGTCATACCGTACATACAGCATGTGTTTAACATAAAAAACAACAAACCAGAGCAATTATCTTAGCACACAGTCTGCTTCATACAGCAGCCTTTAATCATTGATTTGGGGGGAAAACATCCATGGCGGCTACGAAAAGCTTTATTCTGCGGAAAACGAGACTGCGTGATTTACACAAGGTTAAACACCAGTGTCAGTGAATAAAAGAGGAATAATCAGACTAACCCTGACCCCTTAGACCTTATAGCTCATCCTGCCATTAAACCTTACTATATTTTCAAGAGAATCTCAGCACATGATTCTTTCATTGCCTGATAGATAAATCCAAATGTTGATAAAATTGTACATCGCCGTTGAACAGCTAGCAAGTTAGCATAGCAAGATTTGGATTAATTGTTCAAGCTGCATGCCAAATGACATACTACACACTACACAAATAAACTACGCACTATGTAGGCACTCTTGCGTCTAGTGTTTGAACGTTAAAAGGTTAGTATTGTCGCAAATCTAACGGTTTTAACTAACCAGAAGAAGAACTGCTTCTCGGTTAATGGTGATGGACGTCAAATGGATTCTATGCATCGCAGCCACAGGATCTTTAGCATTAAGAATATGCTGCATTAACACAGGCAACATTGAGAAGTCTTGCTCACCAAACTGTTGTTGGCCATCTTGTAAATTTTGTTCTCACCCAACATCACTGCCTGGTAGCTCCGCCCCTCTTCCACTACGTCAGCAAAGCTGCAAGTGCATGAAGTGCTCGACGTTTTTGTAACAACCCCGCCTGCTGTTTACTTGCCACAGCACCAGAGGGACCCCTCCTCCAAATATTCAATTCAATTAAAATTTATTTGTCTCAATGCAGCTTTACAGAACGTAAACATGGAACAAAAGGTTAATATAAAGAATAATACTGTTTTAAGATTAATAGAATACAAAATTCAAGATTAATATTACATATAATTAAATGTGTATGTATTTATCCCCAATGAGCAAGTCTGAGGTGACTCAGACAGCAGTGACAAGGAAAAACTCGCTTAGATGGTAAAGGAAGAAACCTTGAGAGGAACCAGACTCAAAGGTGAACCTCATCCTCATATGGGTCACACTGGGGGGTGTGATTATAAATATACAGTCGAACAAATGTTGTATAGATGTGAAAGACCACATGTAGTTGGCATCTCCTCTTTAGTATAGCAGAGTCTAACTGGAGCTGGTAGATCTCTAGGTGCCTCAGGATCCTCACAGAGTCTTCCTCGTCTCAGTGGAGGTCCAAAATCTTCGTCGCACGGAAGACGATCTGAGCTGGTACAATTTCTGGATGCCTCGGGATGGGTAGAAAGAGAGAAGCAGTGAAGAGGGATTAACTTAGCTGCTGTTCATAATATTTGCAAGTCTGATGTAATAGTGCACAATATTATGGGATGTATTATGTGTCCGCCTGACTAAAGAGATGAGTTTTTAATCTACATTTAAATCTGGTAAGTGTGTCTGCGCCCCGAACACTACCAGGAAGATTAGTCCAAAGTTTGGAAGCTAAATACGAAAACCAGCTTTAGTAGACTTTGATATTCTGGGAACTACCAGAAGTCCTGAGTTTTGTGATCTCAGAGAGCGTGAAGGATTGTAACGTGTTAGAAGACTAGTTAGATACATGGGAGATAAACCATTAAGAGCCTTGTACGTACTGTAAGTAGTAGCAGTTTGTAATCAATTCTAAACTTTACAGGTAGCCAGTGTAGAAAATGCCGAACCGTTTCCGGAGATAAGGTGACATCCGGGGTTAAGGAGGATTTGAACCACACCCATGCCCGTATCTAGCCTGTGTATCGAGCCGTTCATTGTTTGCCATGTTTGATTCATTGTGTATGACAATGTTCTGTTTTCTGCACTATTTTGGATTGTTTGCCACTTCGCCTGCTCTGTTCATGAACTCTGCTTGTTTCTTGATTACATTTTTGCTTGCTGTTTTTGGTTGTATGCTCTGTGTGTTGGAATAAAGCTCTGCGTATTCGACACCTTTTGCCTTTGAGAGTTTGTTACAATTCATGCTTCCTTTTTTCGGGTGAATACGTGAATCATTCGTGTACTTAAAATGCAGTTTGGTTTTTGGGAGTCTCAGTGTGAACACGTGACTCACATTACTTATACTACACAATTGTATATACTGCAGAGGTATGCCATATGGGATGTACCTAATGTCTTACATTTACATTCATTCATTTTCTACCTATATCCGAACTTTTCGGGTCATGGGGAGCCTCAATGACGATGCCTATATAATGCCTGTATCATCACTTCTTTTCAACTCTAGCCACAGTTCCATGTGAAAGATATAACCAGTATTCAAGGTTCATCCAAATGAGTGTTTTTCAAATCTGCTAAGAGATGCTACATGAAGCCAGTAGAAAGTGCAGTGGGAGAACTTGGCAAGATTGAAAACGAGTCATGCAGCTGCATTATGGATCAGTGGCAGAAGTCCAATCTCGAGATGACAGAGGACTGAACAAGGGCTTTAGTGGCCTCCGTGGAGAAAAATGACAGTCTTCTTTAAACAGCAATCTCATCACTGGAAAAACTTACTGCGGCTATTAGAAATAGGAGCAAATCTTATCTAGACACTCCTTGGCTGTCCTTGCTGATATTCTCAGACTCAGCTCAGCAAGTATAACAGTCATATCAGAAACTATTTCATCTCGCTTACAATAAGCCTATGAGACACTAGGATATTAGTGTACATCAATATTTCCTTACCTCACGTTGTGCTGTACTCTTATTGTTATTTACAGTACTTTCCTTGTCCTGTTTAACATGCACAAGGAAATGCATTAAAAACATTTCCAGATCTTCTCAATGTTGTCAACAAAATCTGTACCACCCAGCAGGAGAGATCTATGAGAAGAGAAGGATCATTTGTTGCCCAGAACCACATCAAGTTTGTTTGTATTGCCAGACAGTATGATCCTAGTATGATCCAGAAACTGTAGGGTAGATAACTGGGATCTTTACATCTTCAGAAACACATCTTAGTCTCGCTGGGATCTTGTTTCTAGGATTTAGCCAGCTCTAATGTGTTGAGATACATTAGAGCTGAAACACTACAGGGGGATATGAGTGGTCTCAGCATTGCAGGGCCAAAAAAATCACACAAGGATATTACCTTACTAAGAAAGTGGCTATAAAAGGAGAATAGAAGAGGATCAAGCATTGAGCCTTGAGGGACACCACTGGAATTTCTGCATTTAGTTGATGTCGGTACTGTTCCATGTCAACAGATACAGTATGACTGTCCTTCCAAAAACAAGTAACTATCATCAGCACCATGCTGGGTTTGAGTATTAAAAGGAGTTCTTCTCAAGCTGATCCAGGGGTATTCGAGATGCGCAGTCTGGTAGCCACATTTTGACCAGGATCTTGAAGTTTGCTTTGAGTAAGGAGTACAGAAATCTAATTCAGTTAGGAGGAGTGATACAGGTCAATAGTTCCAGACTGCCAAGGTAGGTATTCTTTTTTTCAAGAAAAGCATATAACACTTGAAGACTCTTGGTACCTTTCCAAACATCATTGAGGCATTTACGTCAGGAGGTTTGAAGTGGATGGAGACTTGCAAAAGAATCTGGCATGTTTTGGAAGGGTTGGGGTCCAACTACCAGATAAATTGCTGGAGGAAATCAGATGCAGAGTCGACTCAAAAGAAAGACTTCACTGGGACTCACCCCGTACTCACGCCATACAAGGCCACAGCTTGTTCATTGGAATTGATGGACACCAAGGCCATTCTTCTATCACAGGGCCTTACGATTTAAGAAGGCCGTGCTCGCAACCTCTTTTAGTTGAACCGACCAACACAGATGCCACACACCCTTAACAGGAACTGACTTTAACCTGATGCCTGCTATTTTAAATCAGTGCTGCTGCATCGTAAATATTTCAGAGCACACCAGAGCACACTGAATCAGTGGATACAAACCTTTTCTCTCACCGTTATAACCGTTCATCTTCCAGGTGATATATAGCTCTCAGAGGAAAAGAACAGAGTGACTCTAAAGTCCACCTCCATATTTCTGACCATCCTTCACTCTCTCTCTCTCTCTCTCTCTCTCTCTCTCTCTCTCTCTCTCTCTCTCTCTCTCTCTCTCTCCCTGACTCCTGCACTCTCAATCCTGAAGTTTCCACAGTGACAAGCTCTCCATCACACTTCAAGGAGAAGCACAAAACACGACAGAGTGACCAGTCGGGACACTCGAGGGTTCTTATCTCTGTAACATGGAGGTAAGAATAATAGACAAGAGAAAAAGAAGTCCGGTTGTCTGCATTTCTCGTTGCCTGGTGACAAATTTATTTCAGCTAATAATTTATTTGCCTTGTCCAGTTTGAGTTAAATTTCATAGCCCGGAGAGTAAACTTGTGTTTCCGTAAATAGCGCTAATTCTCTCTCTCTCTCTCTCTCTCTCTCTCTCTCTCTCTCTCTCTCTCTCTCTCTCTCTCTCGCACACACACACACAAAAAGGCACCTTGGTCATCTTTTAAAATTTAGAACTAATCCAGACGGTTCCATTAACCGATGCTAGAGGGTGCTTAACGAACCAAAAACGCAGCAAGTCAACCGTTTATGGGAAACATCACTTTGGCTAATCAGATTAACTCAATTCCCACCAAACGAATAAATAAACAAGTAAAATTCCCCCAGCGCTATTCACACGCCGTTGGATGAATCTAGATCAGGGAAATGTTCGCGGCTCATGTCGGCACATAAAACAGCTCCGTGTGAGTGCGTCTGCAAGTTCATCACTAATTACAAGCTTTCAGAGATTCATGAGCTATTATAAAGCGGCGGTATCATCCGTCAGCGGTCTGCTACTTTGTTTTTCTCACCTTATTTGCTTAGTGCATTTATTTATGATAGAGATTTGCAGATTTGCTTCACCTGTACACCTACAGTACAACAAAAGTGGGGAGTGTGATTAGGTTTGTGCTGTTATACAGTAGGTAAATAATCAACAGCGGTTTGGTGATTAGCGTATTTTTCTGCCACCTCCAAGGTTGGGGGTTCAATTCCCATCTCTTTCCATTGTGTGTGATGTTGTAGGGTTTCCCTGTGTTTCAGGAGGTTTTCTCTGGTTTCCTCCCCCAGTCCAAAGATGTGCTGTAAGCTGATTAGCATCTCTAAACTGTGCCCTGTGATGGGTTCGTACCCCAACCAAGGGATCCCCTGCTTTGTACCCTGAGTCTGCTGGAATATACTCAGGTTCCGGGACCCTAAGGCCCCGTTCACACTGCAGGTAAAAGTGGCCCAATTTTTTTTGGGGTCAAGTGACCAGGTCAGACTTCTTCAGGAGTAGTGTGAACACTCAAATCTGGCCCAGATTATGGGCTACTTCCATATGTGGTCCTGAATCAGACCCAAATCTGATTTTTTCCAATGTGGCCGCAGTGTGAACATCCGAGGCGGATTCGATGCGACTTTTACGTCGATCTACATCGACATTCGTCACAATTATGCGCCGGGCGAAGACTTTTTTCGCTTAACACACAAACGTTACCAATCACGTTTGTGTCACGTTTTCGCCAGCGAAAACCTTTTTTTTTTTTTTTTGCCGCCGGCGAAAACGTGACACAAACGTGACTGGTAACGCGTGTGTGTGTGTTAAGAGTGTTATATAACGTGGTTACGTGAACCAGCTCATAATGTTTGCATTGAATACATCACATTACTTCCTCCATAACCTCGCCAACTTTTTAGTAGTTATGTTTTTAGCGCGACGGCGTGCCGCGTGTGACGTCATCGTTATCATTTGTTTGCGCATGCGGGTCAGTTCGAAACAAACAGTTCACACTGGTATCTGATATAGATCACATTTTAAATGGTAATGTGAACAGCCAGACAAAAAAATCAGATCTGAGCAAAATATCCGAATTGAGTGTGAACGTGGCCTAAGTAAGATAAGCGGTTTAGAAAGTCGATTGATGTGTGGCTGGATGGATGGATGGATGGATAGATGGATGGATGGATGGATGGATGGATGGATGGATAAAACTGTATCCATGCCAAAGTTATTGTTTTTATTCTATCAAGTATTACAATAACTTTCCAACAACTAGTTTTACAAATATGGAGTTTGAGGGGTTTTTTTTAAGCCGGAGTGAAGGAATTAAAAGTGCAAGCTCTGTTCTCTAACTTTCTCAGCCTCCCAACTTTGTGACCCATTCATTACTTTTCAATTTCAACAAATCAGACCTGCCATGATGCTATTAACTCATCAAGCTCCGGCATATACTTCATCTGAACCGAGCTGACTCTGGAAAGTGATAGGTGCAGCGGTAGAGGTGGACTGTATGTGCAGAAGAGAGAGAGAGAGAGAGAGAGAGAAAAAGACTAGACAGGTGAAGGACGAAGGGGGAGGAGAGATTGAGGGAGTGGCAGAGATGAATGAGGCAGAGAAAAGGTGAACAGGGAGGTGACAGAGAGCAGTAGAGGAATATAAGAAAAATAGGTGCAGTGAAGTGGGTTGGGAGTGGGAGTGGGGGGCATGCTGGGGACATACGGACGGAAAAACAAGCCGAGATGGATGAGTAAACTGGTAAAGGAAACCAGATGGGACAGATTGGACCGAGTGATACAGAAAGAAAGAAAGAAAGAAAGAAAGAAAGAAAGAAAGAAAGGGATGAAGGGATTGAGAAGATTAAGGATCTGGAGTGAGCAATAGGGAGAAACGGTGATGAGGACAGGCTGAGAGGAAGCCAGGCACTCTCAGGGAAGGTTCTTAAATTACGCTCCGATGTGGACAGCTCGTCAATCGCGGGTCCAGGGCTGGAGCTTCAAAGCCGTTGCAGTGCTCGTTTCATTTTTACTCTCTCTCTCTCTCTCTCTCTCTCTCTCTCTCTCTCTCTCTCTCTCTCTCTCTCTCTCTCTCTCCTGTTCATGTCAATGCCTGCCCCTAAATCTCAGCACCCTTTATTATTTATTTATTTATTTATTTATTTATTTATTTATTCACTACATTATTTATTTAGCTACCTCCTGTCATATGCTGTCTGCTGCAGACTCAAAAAAAGTCTGTAAAGTAAATTCCAACGAGGCGAAACAGGAAGTCACGGTTTAATGGTGTCATGAGATAAGAGTATTCAGTTCATACGTGCGGACGAAACCAAAGGCGATGTAGATGAGGTTTCAAGGTAAGAGTAGAGAGACAAGATATGGAGATATGGAGAAGACAAAATAGGATGTTGAACTATTGCTCAGGATTTTATCGGTTTTCTGGGACAATTCTCTCACTTTCTCAGAAATATCTGTACCGCTTCATGATCATTATTTTCTGTTCAAAACCAGAAAGAAAAAGAAAAGAAGAACTTGACTAATTAGTTGATATAACTAGATAACAGATTCAGTTAAACCAAATGCACAGCCACAAGCTGTTTATAATTAATTATAAGAGTCACATGCACATGGTTTTATATGTGTTTATTATCTTGTGTTAACAGCAGCTGAAGGTCAAGTTCAAGCTCACTTGTTTACACAATGCATATGTTGTTATTCATTATATTACACATGTAGTGAGGATTTTATACACAAATCATTCTCTCTCTCTCTCTCTCTCTCTCTCTCTCTCTCTCTCTCCTGCTCTCTCTCTCTCTCTCTCTCTCTCTCTCTCTCTCTCCTGCTCTCTCTCTCTCTCTCACTCACTCCTGCTCTCTCTCTCTCTCTCTCTCTCTCTGTGCGCATGCGTGAGCGTGTGAGCGCGGACGGAGCGCGTGAGTGTGGAAGGAGCGTGTGAGTGTGTAGTGAAGGTGTGAGTGAATACTCTATCTTTATTGCTTTTTTTCATGTTGTATGTTGTGTGATTTGAGTGAGCATAGTGTGGTGTGTAGTGAGTAGTGAGTAGCGCGCGCGTGTGTGTGTGTGTGTGTGTGTGTGTGTGTGTGTGTGTGTGAGGCGTTGAAGCGGCTCGTGCTGAGGTCGGCACGAGCCTTTATTTTCCGTGTTTTCGGCGTCATGGCTTTAACAAACCTGACCCGGAAACATGGGTTTAAGTTGCTACCGACGGTCGCGTGCACCGTAGAGGAGTGCGCCGCAGCGGTAGCTAAACTAATCGGCGGTAGGAGCATTGTCTCTGCCGGCCGCATGAATAAGGCTGTGGTGATATTTGTAGATGAAGTCCACAAAGTTGAGGTTGTGGTCGCTAATGGAGTTGTGATCAGAGACACGTTGATCAAAGCTTTTCCCCTCAGTAGCCCCTCGAAAAGGGTTATTTTGTCCAATGTTCCCCCCTACATAGACAACAAGGTTCTGCTAGAACAACTGGCTAGATTTGGGAAACCTGTGTCTGAGATCAAGCCAATTACAACAGGCTACAAAGACCCGGAGATGAAGCACATTTTGTCCTACAGGAGATTTGTATATATGATCATGAACAACAGGGATGAAGACCTGAACATAGTGTTCAAGGTCAAAGTGAATGGGGAAGAATTTGTCATTTTTGCAACTTCTGGGGTGTTGAAGTGTTTTGGGTGTGGTCAGGAGGGGTATATGTTCAGGAACTGTCCTGAGAAAGAGGTCGATGGTGGTAAGGAGACAGGAAAGCAGAAAGAAAAAGATAAGCATGACAGTGAGGGAAACAATGTACACACAGACAGACAAGAGGAAGTAACACAAGAAAACAGTAACACAGAAGGTCAAGAAAGACAAGAGAAAACAAATGAGCCAGAAGCAGGACAGATGGAGACAGGAAAGGAAAATCCAGAAGTTTATAATGACAATCCAGAACAAAACACAGAGACGGTTGGACATCAGAGTAGCGAGGAGTCTGTAGCTACAGACAACACGGATCTGATCACAGCTGATGCAGGGTTCACTGTGGTCAGATCCAAAAGAAAGTCTAAGGCAAGCGGTAGTGGCCTTCAGACTAGGAAGAAAGGGCTTGTTGAAGCAGTACATGAACAACAAAGTGCAAACAGTCAAGAAGCAGTGATGGAGTCGGGCAGTGAGCAAGACACCAACACAGACACAGACAGCGATATGGACCAACTCACTAAAGATCAGGCAGGCACATATACAGCTAAGGAGATAAAAAGGTTTCTCCAAAAAACAAAGAACATGAAAGGAGTCAGAATAGACCAGCACTTCCCCGACAAACAACGTTTTGTAGACTCAGCTACTAACATAATAAGAGACAAAAACAAAAGTTTCACACACCAAGAAGTTTATCGTCTAAAAAAGCTCATAACAAAAACAAGACAGGATTTGCTGTGTGATGAGGATGACAGTGCATGACCTATTACTCTGTGACGTAATGCTAGTCTGTTTCTATGTCATACTTTATCTCATGTCTGATTTTAACATTGCTTCTTTGAATTTACGTGGAGGAAGGGATGTTAAAAAAGAACAGAACTGTATGAATTAATGCGACTGAAACACATAGATGTGATGTTTTTACAAGAAACGCACAGTGATAAAGAGAATGAGTCCAGATGGATGATGGAATGGGAAGGTGAAGCTGTTTTAAGTTCACTGAGTTCAGTAAGCGCCGGAGTGGGCATTCTGTTTGCCAAACATTTCATACCAGAATCTTACACCACACAAGAGATTGTTGCTGGTAGACTGATGTTGGTTGAAGCAAAATATGAACTTTTTAATCTTGTATTTATTAACATTTATGCTCCAACTAACGGCCCTGAACGAGTTTTGCTTTTAAGTAAATTATGTGAACTTTTATCCAGTTGTGATTTTAAAGACTATCTGTTTTTAGGAGGAGATTTTAACTGCACTCAAAATGATTTGATGGATAGAAACCACACAGAACCCCACGCAGCATCGAAGCATATACTTACACGTCTGATAAAAACCCATGATCTGGTAGATGTGTGGAGAAGGCAACACGGGAACGAGAGACAATACACATGGGTACATTGCAGAGACGATTTTATTTCGCTAGCTAGACTAGACAGGTTTTATTGTTTTAAACATAATTTCAATGTTTTTAAAACTAGCCAAATGACACCTGTTAGCTTCTCGGATCACTTTTTAGTCAAATGCAGAGTTTTTATTGCAAATTTTAAACATAGAAGTGCGTACTGGCATTTTAATGTTTCTTTGCTGAATGATGCTAATTTTATTGAGTCTTTTAGATTTTTCTGGACCTCTTTTAGGAAAGAAAAGAGAGATTTCTCCTCCTATAGACAGTGGTGGGACCATGGGAAGATTTTAATCCAGCAGCTCTGTCAGGAGTACACTGCCAACGTCACAAGGGACATCACCAAGTCATTAAGAGAGCTGGAGATAGATATTGTGGAACTCCAGGCCTTGACTGAGTCCACAGGAAATAGAGGACATTTTGAGAACCTCAAGGCAAAAAAAGCTTTAATGGCAGATCTATTGGGCACAAAAGCACAAGGAGCTCTCGTCCGTTCTCGCTTCAAGGGCGTCAATGAAATTGATGCCCCCTCACGGTACTTCTTCGGTCTGGAGAAGAAGAACGGACAGAGCAGACTCATGCACACACTACGGACAGCAGACGATCAAAACATAACCCACACTAGTGACATCAGACGGTACGCCACACAGTTCTACAGGGATCTGTATGACAACAAGTACAGTGACAATCAAGAACTACTAGAGGTTTTTCACAGAGGGCTCCCAAAGGTCCCCCCTGAGGAGAATGCTGCACTGGATGGTCCGCTGGTTCTAGAGGAGCTGCAGGCTGCCCTGAACACAATGGCAGGAGGGAAAGCACCAGGTATAGACGGCCTGCCAGCGGAATTCTTCAAGTTTTTCTGGCAGGAACTGGGGGAAGACCTGCTAGAAGTTCTCACCGAAAGCTGTGAGGAAGGCTGTCTACCCCTGAGCAGCCGGAGGGCCGTACTCACACTTCTGCCCAAAAAAGGTGATCTGCAAGACCTCAAGAACTGGCGTCCAGTGTCACTATTATGCACGGACTACAAGATCATGTCGAAAGCGCTGGCGTACCGTCTCAGGAATGTTATGGACTCCATAATTCACGTCGACCAGACTTACTGTGTACCCAATAGATCTATCATTGATAACGTTTCTCTGATTCGGGACATTTTGGACGTCTCCAGCTCATTGGCGAATGATCTTGGTCTGATTTCACTGGATTAAGAAAAAGCTTTTGACAGGGTTGAGCACCAATACCTCTGGCAAACTCTAGGGGCTTTTGGTCTCAACCCCGGTCTTATAGCAATGATAAAGGTGATGTACCAGGATGCTGAAAGTGTACTCAAGATCAACGGAGGGTTAAGCGCTCCTTTTAATGTAAATCGGGGAATCAGACAAGGTTGCTCGCTATCAGGTATGTTATATACTCTATCAATCGAACCGTTTTTACACAGATTGCGAATGTCTTTAAATGGTTTTATTCTTCCTGGTTTTAATGCTCCACATGTTTTATCTGCGTATGCCGACGATGTTATGGTTTTAATACAAAATCAAAATGATATCAAGGTTTTAGAAAATGTTGTTGCTGATTTTAGTCAAGTTTCCTCGTCAAAGGTAAACTGGAAAAAAAGTGAAGCCATTGCGGTAGGGAACTGGACCGTCGGCCTACCTAAATTAACAAATGGACTAGACTGGACAAGAGATTTCAGATACTTAGGGATCTTTTTAAATGATGAAAAAAAAAAAACTGGGAAGGAGTATTGGAAAAAATAGAAGGCAAATTAAAAAAATGGGAATGGCTTAAACCAAATATGTCACTTAGAGGGAGAGTGCTGGTGGCCAACAATTTAGTAGCCTCTACACTGTGGCATCGTTTAGCCTGCCTGGAGCCCCCCACAGGCCTTGTTGAAAAAATTCAAACAGCATTAGTTAACTTTGTATGGGACAAAACACTGGGTCCCTCAGTGCGTTCTCTTCCTCCCTAAGGATGAAGGAGGGCAGGGACTTGTAGATATCCGGAGCAGAATTGCAACTTTCCGTTTTCAAACTATACAAAAATACCTGATCGGGTCTGATTCCCTGATATGGAGAGATTTTATGAGTTTTATTCTGCAAAAAGTCAATGGTTTTAATTGTGATCGCACTTTATTTTTAATGGACCCCAGTGTTTTAAATGTTTCTAACATGTCTGTTTTTTATAAAAGTGTATTTAAAACATGGACTCTGTTCGAACGTGGATCCCAAGGCCCGGCGGTGTCACTGTATTGGCTCCTAGAAGAGCCTTTAGTGGGAGGAGGACGACTGGACATCGGAGATACTTCTGCGGGCCTCACACAAACCCTGGTGTGCCAGAACTTCACGACCTTGAGGAGACTGGTGGACACTGCAGGACCAGACTTCAAGGACACGAATGCAGTGGCCAAAGAACTCGGGCTACGATCACTGCGACATACGGAAAGCAACATCAACAAATGGATCAACAAGTTGTCGAAAGAAGAACTGCTTCTATTGAAGGAGTACCACGGAGGGACCGAAACACCCGATAAAGGCGACCCTTTCCCAGAACTGGAACTTTTAGCGAAGCTTCATGGTTTTAATGGTTTGTTCCTTGATACAGAAAAAAGACACGTTTTACCAATTTATGAAGCAAAAGGAAAGGAAATATACAAATGTTGTGTGAAAACTGTAAACAAAAGAAAGCTGGATGGGAGGAAAGACACTGTGTGGAGGGACAAGCTGGGGGTTTTAGACGACACTAAACCGACATGGAGAGTTTTTTATAAATTACCACTAAGAAAGCGAGCAGGTGATCTACAGTGGAGGATTTTACATGGGGCGGTGGGGGTTAACGTTTTAATCTCCAAGTTAAACCCTGATGTTTTAAAGACTTGTCCTTTTTGCCCAGAAACAGAAACTGTTTTTCACTGTTTTTTACATTGCAAAAGACTTAACCCTCTGTTTGAGCTGCTGAAAGCACTTTTTATCTCTTTTAGTGAAACATGGTCCCAGGTAGGTTTTATCTTTGGGGCTGGGTATAAAAAAAGAGAAAAACAGAAATGGGAACTGATCAATTTTATTGTTGGAGAGGCAAAAATGGCCATCTATATGAGTCGAAAAAACAAACTAGAGAAGACAGGATTGATCAGTCCCACTTCTGTTTTTAAGGCTCTAGTGAAAGCTAGAGTCAAAATTGATTTAAATTTTTTTAAAGCAATGAATGATTTGAGCGCTTTTATGTTGAAATGGTGTTATGCAAAAGTTATCTGTTTTATTGATGATGATGATGATGATGAGCTAATTTTTAACACCCTTTTACACTAAACATCTTTTAAGAAAAAGTGCTGCTAGTTTTTAACATTGTATTGTAATTTATTGCCTATTTAATAAAGCTGAGTTAAAAATAAAAAAAAAAATCTCTCTCTCTCTCTCTCTCTCCTGCTCTCTCTCTCTCTGTCACTCCTGCTCTCTCTCTCTCTCTCTCTCTCTCTCTCTCTCTCTCCTGCTCTCTCTCTCTCTCTCTCTCTCTCTCTCTCTCTCTCTCTCTCTCTCTCTCTCTCTCTCTCTCTCTCTCTCTCTCTCATAGTCTGTGTCTCTTTTTAATTTGTTGTGTATTGACAAAGCCTTCATTTCATGTAAACCCGGAAAAGGAAAGTGGCGTAAAGCGAATCCTGCGGTTGTATAAGATCGATACCCAACACTATGTCATTACTTGAACCTTCAGCATCATCCATCTGCTGAGTGTTATTCTGTTTTACATTATTGTCTGTTCTACTTCCTCTACTGTCCTGTACAAGGGGCAGAAACCCTGCTTTTACCCCCTTTCCACACACCCCACCAGACGAGAGGTTGTTCATTCAGATACCACAAAGTGAATACAATTCTAAAGGAAAACTTAAATAATAATTAGTTTTATGCTACTTTTATGTTATGTGTATAAAATATAAATGAATATAAATGCACACACACTCTCATACACTATGGACAATTTTCCAGAGATGCCAATCAACCTACCTTTAATTCAGAACCCCCTCGAGGTGCGGCTCCCGATGCGCCAATCCATCCTGGCAGGGGAGCAAGGCACACGGCGAGGCAGGTGGGGAGAGCAAGGCACACGGCGAGGCAGGTGGGGAGAGCAAGGCACACGGCGAGGCAGGTGAAGGGGAGCAAGGCACACGGCGAGGCAGGTGGAGGGGAGCAAGGCACCCGGCGAGGCAGGTGGGGGGAGCAAGGCACATGGTGAGGCAGGTGGGGGGAGCAAGGAACACGGCGAGGCAGGTGGAGGGGAGCAAGGCACCCGGCGAGGCAGGTGGGGGGAGCAAGGCACATGGCGAGGCAGGTGGGGGGAGCAAGGAACACGGCGAGGCAGGTGGAGGGGAGCAAGGCACCCGGCGAGGCAGGTGGGGGGAGCAAGGCACATGGCGGCACAGCCAGAGAGGGCCGAGCGATGTCCACAGCCTATCTATCTATCTATCTATCTATCTATCTATCTATCTATCTATCTATCTATCTATCTATCTATCTATCTATCTATCAGTTTTTATTGAATCTATCTATCTATCTATCTATCTATCTATCTATCTATCTATCTATCTATCTATCTATCTATCTATCTATCTATCAGTTTTTATTGAATCTATCTATCTATCTATCTATCTATCTATCTATCTATCTATCTATCTATCTATCTATCTATCTATCTGTCTGTCTGTCTGTCGGTCTATCTATCTATCTATCTATCTATCTATCTATCTATCTATCTATCTATCAGTTTTTATTGAATCTATCTATCTACCTGTCTGTCTGTCTGTCTGTCTGTCTATCTATCTATCTGTCTATCTATCTGTCTGTCTGTCTATCTATCTATCTATCTATCTATCTATCTATCTATCTATCTATCTATCTATCTATCTATCTATCTATCTGTTTTATTGAATCTATCTATCTATCTATCTATCTATCTATCTATCTATCTATCTATCTATCTATCTATCTATCTATCTATCTATCTATTTATCTATCTATCTATCTATCTATCTATCCTTTCCCCATTTTTATTAAGATGTTAGTTATGACAGTGTAATTGACACATGGACAGATTTGAGTGCGACTCTTCTACAGTGTTTCACTTCTGAAGCTCTGTCTCACCGTCTGCATCGTTTTGGACGGGTTTCGGACTGCAATTATCCTGGGAGACGAATTAGTCCAGGATTTTTATTTCCTTCCTCATTTGACAGAATGCTTGGACATATTTTCAGTTAATTATTTTTCTGTTACATCTCATTTTTTTTTCATTCCCATATGCTCATTCTTGCAAATTTAATTCTATTTTCTATTATCTTATAAACTCTTCTTGCTAAGTGAATCCTTTGACATTTAAAAGTCAAATGAGTCCATGAGTGTGAAATGTCCTTAGAAGATATATATATAAAAAAAAAGGTTTTCAATCATATTGACACGATACTCAGGGAACAGCTTTTAAAAATGCACGTTTAAAAAGTCACGTCCGCTCAGACAAGTGTGAACATTATAAATGATAAAAGTGCACAAGAGGCGAATGTTAACCCAGAAAACTACAGTCTGTTCACCGAATATAAGTGCGTGAGATTAAAAGAAAATATACAAGAGTGTAGGACTATTTGGAATGAATCCTGACCTCGGAGCTGAGCTGCACAAACCCAACAGATGTCGAGGAAAAAAACAAAGAAAATATAATATCACATTTCAGGATATTTCTACATATGATCACCAACTGCCATCAAAACATATATAAGATACGTTAGATACATTATAATTAGTCTAACACATGATACATCTTTCAGAAGTGATCATTCATTCATTCATTCATTCATTCATTCACTCATTTTCTACCGCTTATCTGAACTTCTCGGGTCACTGGGGAGCCTGTGCCTATCTCAGGCGTCAATGGGCATCGAGGCAGGATACACCCTGGATGGAGTGCCAACCCATCGCAGGGCACACACACACACTCTCATTCACTCACACACTCACACACTACGGACAATTTTCCAGAGATGCCAATCAACCTACCATGCATGTCTTTGGACCGGAGGAGGAAACCGGAGTACTCGGAGGAAACCCCCGAGGCACGGGGAGAACATGCAAACTCCACACACACAAGGCGGAGGTGGGAATCGAACCCCCAACCCTGGAGGTGTGAGGCGAACGTGCAAACCGCTAAGCCACCGTGCCCCCCTAAAGGTGTTTCTAAATACAAAACTACAGTTCTATGCTGTTTGAGAGTATCTGTTTCCACCCAAAGCACAAAAAGTGTTTTATTCCTCTTAGAGAACAGGACAGTGGTGAGACCGGCCATGCTGTACGGTTTAGAGACAGTGTCACAGAAGAAGAGACAGGAGTCTGAGCTAGAGGTAGTCGAGCTGAAGATGTTGAGGTTCTCTTTGGGAGTGACGAGATCGGACAGGATTAGGAACGAGTGCATCAGAGGGACAGCTCATGTTGGACGTTTGGGGGACAAAGTTAGGGAGGCCAGATTAAGATGGTTTGGACATGTTCAGAGGAGGGAGAGTGAGTATATTGGTAGGAGAATGTTGGACATGGAGCTGCCAGGCAGGAGGCAAAGAGGAAGGCCAAAGAGGAGGTACTGTATATGGATGTAATTAATGAGGATATGAAGCTCGTGGGTGCAAGTGTTGAGGATGCAGAAGATAGGGATAGGTGGAGAGAGATGATTCGCTGTGGCGACCCCTGAAGGGAAAAGCCGGAGGAAGAAGAAGAAGAAGAAGAAGAAGAAGAAGAAGAAGAAGAAGAAGAAGAAGAAGAAGAAGAGAACATGACATCATTTTTATTCATTTAGAGTTAAATGAGTCTTGTGTAACGTCTGTGATCGAGTTCTCACACTGTCGCAATCTTTTTTTATTTTTTTCTCTTTCACTCTAGATTTGCTCCATATTGTTCAGGTGGTTTGGGTGATGCTCGTGGATCAGGACTGTAGGATTTTATTTTGACTCAAGCCACTTTAGCCTTGGCCTTGTGCTTGTGATCACTGTCCTGACAACGTTGTCTTTCCTCCCAGACTTCAGCATTGCTTTACAGCAATTTTCACAATATTCCTGCTAACGAGAAACATTCCTACAGCATGATGCCGCCACCGCCATGCTTTACTCTAGACTTGGTGTGTCTTGAAGCATGGGATGTTTTAGGTTTGAGCCACATATAATGCCATGCCTAAAAATCTCTATCTACAGCACTGCCAAGCTGCCACTGTCGGGCCCTTGAGCAAGGCCCTTCACCCTCACTGCTCCAGTGGTGCTGTATCATGTCTGACCCTGTGCTCGGACCCCAACCTCCGAAGTTGGAATATATGGAGAATGAATTTCACTGCAGTAAATATGACAACATAAAGGCTTTTATTCTATTCAAATTCTTTCCCCACAATGCAGCTGTGTCATCCGCATACTTTCTGGCAAACTCCAACGTTTTTTTACGGATGATATTTTCCGAATAACATCATCCTTCTTTCCACTCTTCCATACACGTCTGTGTTATGCACTGCTTTTGATATGGTTGAGGTGTTACTGCTGTCCCAGCCACCGAACTCTGGAACTCCTTCAAAGTGATTGTTGACCTCTCTGACACGTCTCCATCTCGTCCAAGTCTCCATCTTGTTCAAGCGCTCCTTGACGTTTCCTTTAGAAGCATTTTTGTCACATATACATAGACCTTTTTATCACATATCCCAGCTTTTGAAGTGAGTTCAGAGGGTCAGCCATGATGCAGTGCCTCTGGAGAAGAAAAGGTTTAGGGCCTTGTACAGTGACAGTGCTGATCTTCATTTTCCTTACGAGTCACAGCCTGAGGAATGAACCTTCGACACGGGGGTTTTTTCTCCAGAAAATGTGACGGATGCTGATGATACCGTAACCTGTCCTCATTCATCAGCATGAACTGGGAGCTTCTACAACACAGGAGCTGATTATTACTTTCTTTATACAAGCAAAATATTCTGTCTTTTAGATTTTTATGACACAGAGTGAAGTTTCAATGTACAATTTTATAGTCAATGATATCAGACGATTGAAAAAAATATAGAGGGGGCACGGTGGCTTAGCGGTTAGCACGTTCGCCTCACACCTCCAGGGTTGGGGGTTCGATCCCCGCCTCTTCCTTGTGTGTGTGGAGTTTGCATGTTCTCCCCGTGCCTCGGGGGTTTCCTCAGGGTACTCCGGTTTCCTCCCCCGGTCCAAAGACATGCATGGTAGGTTGATTGGCATCTCTGGAAAATTGTCCGTAGTGTGTGAGTGTGTGAGTTAATGAGAGTGTTTGTGTGCCCTGTGATGGGTTGGCACTCCGTCCAGGGTGTATCCTGCCTTGATGCCCGATGACGCCTGAGATACCCACAGGCTCCCCGTGACCCGAGAAGTTCAGATAAGCGGTAGAAGATGAATGAATGACTGAATATCAGTGCTGTGAGCCAGTTAAACCACAGGAAGATCTTTCATGTATTTATTTATTTTTAATGATTTAGTTAGTGGTAGGCTTGATGAGCGCTAGCTGATTCAGAGCTAGCGTGAAGTATGTTGGCATGAAGCCTGGATGAAGCACAACAAACCCCTACAGCTTCTCTATCGCAGACAAACAGCTTTGAATTCGTCCTGTTTTTGGGCACACATTTGGACACAGCATTTCTATCTGATCTGCTAATGTACCTAACGCTGAGACAGAGACGATTTCTGTCCTTCAGCTTTCATTACCCTGAGGCTTGAGTACTGAAAGAGGCCTTGGGTGGGAAAAAGATGCTTTGGATGCAGTCCAGTGCAAACTCTCTTTCGTGTTTTTGCATCCTGAGCCTGTTTAATTCTAAAACATGCTTTGGGAGTAAAGATACACACAACTCGAGGAAAGGAAGCTGTTCGTGCTCTGAACATTAAATCTGCTGAGCTTGCGCTGGAGTAAAAATGGGGGAAAGATGAAATGTTTACAGCATATTACAACCAGATCTCTGTGAGCTCCTTCTCTGGGTCCTACACACAACCACACAGCTAGCACAGCAAAAAAAATTTCACGGGTATAAATTGGATACCTCAATAAGATGCAATTCACACACACACACTCTCCAGCAGACATTGGTGTGTGTGGTTCCAGTTACACGACTACTAAGTTTGCATTGAGATCTAGTCTGTACTTTTCGGTTGTTAGAATCATGAGAGATTTCTCTAAGATTAAAATGTATTATTCTGTTTAAATATTAGCACCGTGTCAATCAGAAGGTCTCTCAATCACTAGCAGATGGCAGCATTTAAAAGACCTTGTACATCAAACAATATACTGGTCTGGTCTTAAATCTGGTCTTGAGTCTGTTCTTAAATCTAGTTTTAAATCTGGTGTTGAGTCTGTTCTTTAATTTGGTCTTGAATCTGGTCTTGAGTCTGTTCTTAAATCTAGTTTTAAATCTGGTCTTAAATCTGGTCTTGAGTCTGGTCTTAAATCTGGTCTTAAATCTGGTCTTGAGTCTGGTCTTAAATCTGGTCTTGAGTCTGTTCTTTAATCTGGTCTTGAGTCTGTTCTTAAATCTAGTTTTAAATCTGGTCTTGAGTCTGGTCTTAAATCTGGTCTTGAATCTGGTCTTAAATCTGGTCTTGAGTCTGGTCTTAAATCTGGTCTTGAGTCTGTTCTTAAATCTGGTCTTGAGCCTGTTCTTGAATCAGGTCTTAAATCTGGTCTTGAGTCTGGTCTTAAATCTGGTCTTGAGCCTGTTCTTGAATCAGGTCTTAAATCTGGTCTTGAGTCTGTTCTTAAATCTGGTCTTGAGTCTGTTCTTATATCTAGTTTTAAATCTCGTATTAAATCTGGTCTTGAGTCTGTTCTTAAATCTGGTCTTGAGTCTGTTCTTAAATCTGGTCTTGAGTCTGTTCTTAAATCTGGTCTTGAGTCTGTTCGTATATCTGGTCTTAATTCTGGTCTTAAACCTGGTCGTGGGCAGTTTTGTCTCAAGTGGTTAAAGCACTTGGTTGTTCATCAGATGGTCAGTGTTTAAGTTCCAGCACTGCCAAGCAATAGGGATTGGGGCAATTGAGCAAGGCCCTTAACCATCACTGCTCCAGGCGTTTTGTCTCATAGCTGCCCCTGTGCTCTGACCCCAGCCTCCTCATTTGGGATATGTGAGGAAAGCAATCTTGTGCTGTAATGTATATGTGGTGATAATTAAGGATTCAATGCCCCAATTTCATTCATTTCATCTTCACTAAGGTTCGTTTTTTGGACAATAATCTGATTCTGTTCATTGAACCTGTTTGTTTACAAATGTAAAGGACTTAAAAACTCTGATAGTATTTCAGTCTCAACTTTTTGAGTCAGATTTTTTGATATATTAAGTTTATATGATCTTTTATGGAGCCCATCTTACTAAAAAAATATTTAAAAAAAATTAAAAAAATAATATCTAAAAATGTTAAGAAGTACAAATGTTTATTTTGCATGCACAAAGACATGCACAAAAGATGCTCATTTATTTATTTATTTATTTATTTATTTATTTATTTATTTATTTATTTATTTATTTTAACAAATTTCCTAAAAAGTTCAAATGCATTTCAAATGTTTTTTTGATTTTAATCCATTTTGGTTTCTAACTCTTGCACGTATTTCAGTAACACGACTGAACGCAGATTTCAATATTCAAATGTTGATGACAGCTGCCTGAGAACATGTAAGCGTTAACTAACAACTAACATCACAGGATAAACTCTCTTTAATATTTCTTTATTTCTTTTTTTATTTTGATTCTTTAGAAAGTCCCCTTTGAGCAAAGATTAGTCAAACCTCCTTGAACAAAACTAAATAATTTGTTTTTATCCACTGCATTTAATTAACAATAATCTCCAGTTCACACACTAGCTCACGGTGACACACTGGGACTAAAACAAACATCTATACATGCGAAATTTAAAAAAAATCAGAATCAGAATCCTCAAATAATAGTCAAATGAAATTTAATGTTTTTGTAGAGCAAATACAGCAGAAATAATGTTGATGAAACCATCAACATGTAAAACAGAATGAAATCTACTCTATCGTCATCAGAGGTGTGACGCGTCTGTCTGTCCAACAGCAACAGCATCCAGTCAGTTGATCAGGATTACTGACTTAAAACCTGGCACAGAAATACAACATTTAATTACGGCAATGTGATCACAGGTGTGTGTGTGTGTGTGTGTGTGTGTGTGTGTGTGTGTGTGTGTGTGTATTAACTCCAATGTTATTTACTCCTATTAACCCTTTACTAGAAATTCTAGTCACTTACTCAGTAAATCTGACAGAAGGAGGTCACTCATAACCCAAGCAGGAATTACTGAGGCTTACGTTTCTCCTAGCTAACTATTGGTCATTTAATTTTTTATCAAACGATCATAAAGGTGCGTTTCAGTCAGCTGAAGATAGTTCAACGTTCAGGGAGTCGGCCATTTTGTTTTCTGGTCTTTCTAGCTGAATGAATCCAAATCCCCACAGCCAAGCTCCAACATCCAGTAAAAAGATTTCCCAGAAGAGAAAAGTGGAGCTTATTATAACAGCAAAAGGGGAAAACATGAGGAACAAGATGCTCTGGGTGTTTATTTTCACATGTCGACATACTTTTGGGAATTTATTGTTCATTTCAAATGTGTAGTAAATAATTAATAAGTAATTAAACACTGATGTCTTTTAAGAACTGGTAACTGGTAAACAGAAGGTAATTCATTACTAATGATCTAGTTAATAATGATCTAGAACACTATTAGAGGAAAACACATGGAAAATCATCACTAATTACTAAAGCATTATTATTATTATTATTATTATTATTATTATTATTATTATTATTATTATTATTATTGTTATTATTATTATTATTATTATTATTATTATTATTAATTATTTATTACTCTTCCTACTGCAGTTTTATTTCTATTTCTCACACGTATTTCTGCTCCTGCTCTCAGGCTTTGTTGTGGTGTTTTACATGGTGTCTTGGTGTATTACATGGTGTTGTGGTGTTTTACATGGTGTTTTGGTGATTTACATGGTGTTGTGGTGTTTTACATGGTGTTGTGGTGTTTAACGTGGTGTTGTGGTGTATTACATGGTGTTGTGGTGTTTCACATGGTGTTGTGGTGTATTACATGGTGTTGTGGTGTTTTACATGGTGCTGTGGTGTTTAACGTGGTGTTGTGGTGTATTACATGGTGTTGTGGTGTTTTACATGGTGTTTTGGTGTATTACATGGTGTTGTGGTGTCTAACGTGGTGTTGTGGTGTATTACATGGTGTTGTGGTGTTTTACATGGTGTTGTGGTGTTTTACATGGTGTTGTGGTGTTTAACGTGGTGTTGTGGTGTATTACATGGTGTTGTGGTGTTTTACATGGTGTTGTGGTGTATTACATGGTGTTGTGGTGTATTACATGGTGTTGTGGTGTTTTACATGGTGTTGTGGTGTTTAACGTGGTGTTGTGGTGTATTACATGGTGTTGTGGTGTTTCACATGGTGTTGTGGTGTTTTACATGGTGTTGTGGTGTTTTACATGGTGTTGTGGTGTTTAACGTGGTGTTGTGGTGTATTACATGGTGTTGTGGTGTTTAACGTGGTGTTGTGGTGTTTCACATGGTGTTGTGGTGTTTTACATGGTGTTGTGGTGTATTACATGGTGTTGTGGTGTTTAACGTGGTGTTGTGGTGTTTCACATGGTGTTGTGGTGTTTAACGTGGTGTTGTGGTGTTTCACATGGTGTTGTGGTGTTTCATATGATGTTGTGGTGTTTCTTGTCTACTGTCGACTGATAAATGACACTCATTCCCTGACGCTTAGTTCCTGCATAGTAGCAGCATTACAGTATTATATATCAGCTGTGTGATGCATAATTACCCCACTGTGTATTATATATTAACTGTGTGATGCATAATGACCCCACTGTGTATTATATATTAGCTGTGTGCTGCATATTGACCCCACTGTGTATGAGTCTATGTACAAGACAGCAATAAAATCTACTAGACATGTTTCCAGGAGTTAAAAATGAGTAATCATACTCACAAGATTGTTTAAGATGACCACTCCTCTGCCTGTGAAGAAACATGAACATGAAGCCCACATTAGTAATACTTATACTCATAATAATTACTTGCACATAATTACTTGCACATGTAACAAATGCAGTATTACCGTCACCCCAAGACACTCCATGGCAAAATGAATGCAGTTGTAGTTTAAAAGATCATACTTTGGTTCTTCCTTCATTCGTTTTCTAACATTTGCTTTAAATGTTTGTATATCAATTCCAGCATCCTTCCTGTAAATTGTAAATTTTTGTCCTCCAGAAAACCCAGCCACAAGTGCAAATTCTATAAGACCTGGACTGAGACTGGAAGAGATAGAACATGAGCCACCCCCCCTCTCATTTCGACAGCGATCTGTAATGAGGAAATAGAAAAATCCCAATAAACACAGTGCATAATATTAATTATACTATTCCAGCTAATGGCATCAGTCTGATATAAAAACTGCTATTTTTATGAATTTTATTGTGAGTTTCTGTTAGTTATTGTGGTATAAAAAATATGTTTTACTCATGAAATGAACAATAAGATCTTCATCAAAGCACACGCCAGCATGATAGACCCCTTTGACATTTGATCCCACCATAAAGAGATCTCCAATCTCAGAATTTTCAATGTATTCATCATGATAGTGTTTGACAACACTGAAGCCTATTGGATCAAATCCCACTCCGGTCTTCAAGTTGTCCAGTGATAATGCCTACAGAAAAAATAAAACACCATAAAATACAAACAAAACATCACACATACACTATGTTTTATAAATACTGTATGTAATAAAGTTAATTCAAAATTAATTAATACAGACACACTCACCATGATCAATGCTCGGTCATACACAGTCACTGTACAATATATAAAATACACTGTTAAGTTTTCTAATCATGAAAAACATCTAGAATACACAATAAAGATAACACAATAGATAAATAATCTGTAATAAAACTATGGCTAATGTGAACAGATTTAAAGTATATCTGACAGATCTTACCTTTTGCTCTACCCTTTCACTTCTGTATTTGTCTGAAAGTAAAAGAAAGAACTGGACGTGGGGGCGGGGTTACTGTGGCCAACAAGACAAAAGAGAACACTTAGTGCCATTTTTACATCATTTTAAATCAGGATTCTCTACGTTTGGATGCCAATGTAGGTTCGCAAAGCCATGAGCGTTAAAAGTAAAGCAACAATCACCATTGTTGATGTTGTGTTTGTGTTTTGTTGTAAGACCGTGCCAGGAATCTTCCTAGGCTCTAATACTGGTTCTCAGCCAACAAACCCAATTAAATATAAAGATACACCTTAACCAATTGTTAACTTATTCATCAGAAGACAGACAGAAAAAGAAGGAAAAAATAGGAAAAGAAAGGAGAGATGTAAGGCAAATAGCCAAAGAATCGATGTGAAAATACAAAAGGTTGAAGAGTTGGTTAAAGAGGTGAAAGTCTTAATTATGAGTAACTAAAAGAAGACCACGATGGATCAGACGCTGTACCTAGACAGCTGGAAGAAGTTTCCAAAAGAAAGGGAGATTATAATGCGTTAAGTTTTATTTTCAGAAGTTCAGGAGAACTCCCTTTTTCTTATGTTCATGTATTCTCCTATAATAGAATTGATACGATTAATATTACTAATTTTGACTGTAAAATTAAATGATTATGTTTCTCGCAGTGAAATCTTAAAAGCCATCCGTAACATTTACTCGTATCAAGATTTGCTTGTGCCGAATTATAGTATTCGCGGGTAAAATCTGCAAATAAAGTGTTTCAACTCCCGCTGTTGAGGTTAAACGGCGAGAGAAGGTTTCAGTCATATGTAAGCACAGCTTTGCAGCTGCTTGAAGTTAACTGCAACCATATAACCATATCTAGAATTGTTAACCTTTAAAGATGAGGAACAAACATGAGTAGCACTCTTAGTGACACAGACAGAAATGTTTGGAGGTTGAAATTTAATGTTGGATGTTGAAAAAGCCCAAGGTGGCCAGAATCGACAGCGAAATCCAACTGGCAATAGAAATGTTACAAAGTTTATATAAGACTAGGGATGTACCGATCCGATATTTTGGATCGGTATTGGCGCTGATCCAAGCATTTTGAGTGGATTGGGTATCGGTGGTGCGTGACCGATCCAAATCCGATACTCGTGGTCATTGGCGTCTGAACCATTATATGTGGGTGGGACAGGACCCACCCACTTTTTTAAGACCAATAATATTGGACCCACCCACTTTTACCGTCTCTATTCAGCGCATAATTTCTTTTTTTATTACTTTTCAGAGCGCCGCCAGTCGAATCCATTCTGCTTGAGGAATGCCCTAATAAATTATACTACATTCCATATTTTACCTACAGCATTGACGGCGCTCCTGCTTCCTGAAATCCATGGGCGTCGGAACCATTATATGTCTGTGGGACAGGACACGCCCACTTTTTGTTTACTTCTGACGCCTATACCCGTAGTGGTTGATCATTAAACAGCAAACATCATAGACTATTGCTTAAACTTATAAGAAAAATACCCTTATATATTAAATTACATTAATGAAAATAAATATAATAAATTTTATGGGAAATATGTTGCACAACCGCCTGCGACAGACAGGCAAGTTTAGCAGGCGTCCTTTCCATTTACCTCAGCGCGTTAAACATGTCGCTCATTTGGGTGCAAGGTTTACTGTTTAATATATTTTACATTGTGTTTCAAGAGTTCTAATACAAGATTCACTTTAAAATATTGCGTTTTCTTCAGAAAATAATGTAATTTAATAATTGCAGTATATATGGTTTAGATTGTTATTCCACTACAGTAACTGTTAAAAGCACTGTTTGCTACTGCAATAAAACTTTTTTTAAGGTTTCTTGTGTTTTCATTTTTAATACAGTAATAAGGGCATTTTTGTATTTCTTTGCCAGAAACAAATAAATCTTAATAACTAAGGGAGTTGTATACATTCTTTAGTTTTAAAGGTAGAAAAGAACAGCGATATCGGATCGGTATCGGCCTATTCTGGCAAACGCTGGTATCGGAATCTGATTGGAAGAGAAAAAGTATTATCGGTACATCCCTATATAAGACCCATGAAATGTCATTTGGGTGTGCATTCACCTAGATTCAAGCTTGGTGTATTATACTCAGTTATTGCTAATAGTGGGTGCATCAAAGAACAAACGCAAGCTTACACTTGGAGATTGTTTCTTGTTTTGGGATTGTGGAAGGGTTTCCTACACAATCTGAAAACAAGTGTCACTAAGGGACACGTACGTCAGTATAAATTACTTCAGTTTGCCTCTACGCTAACGTCACTGTATAACGTTGTATACAGCTACATAAGACTTGGCACTGTGATGGCTCTCTAGCCCATGGAAAGGCAAACCGGCTCTTAAGAGGCTCGCCAGTGGAACCAACGTCGAACCAGCACTCTGAACCAGCACCCGGTTCTTTCTGGTGGAAATGGGCCAATAGTTAAAGATAATTCATTTTAATTACTTTTTATTTAGTTGAACTCTCAAATGCTATTTTTCTTTTGCTTATATAAATAGTCTTATGTTGGTTTCAGTCATCAAAGGAGGAATTAATCAACATTAAACTTGGAAGCACACGGTATGGGTCGAATGGGTCAATGTTAAGTATATACAGTATGTATCTTATTCTTTAGTTTCTTATGGATGTGGATGCATGTTTTCTTAATTTCTTATTTTCATTTTACTGTAAAACCTACAGAATAATCTTTAGTTAAATTGATTTGTGTTTTAATAAATAAATAAATAAATAAATAAATAAATAAATAAATAAATAAATAACTTGTTCCAAGTTATACAGTTCAGCATATCTTTAATTCATTAATGGTCATACATACAGTATTTCTGTATGTTTATTTGAACAGATAAAAATGTGCTTAGGCCTAATAGTAATGACGTTTACATAAATTCTCTACAATCGTTTTGTACAAATACCTGTTTTGTAAGTGCAGGTCAAGTTTTTTACAACAACTTATCAGTTTGATTTCACTTCCCATTTTTCAACTTAGCCAGACGGCACGTGAATGCGGTTTTGCTTTTTATATAAAACTCCCTGAGAAACAAAACCAAAATGTGTGTCAGGAGATGTGACATCCTGACCTTAAAATTACCTCAGAATTTAGTCCTGTACTGCACAATATATATCTTATCAAATGAATGTATGTTGAATAGTCATATGTCTATTATTTCATTCACTTTTCAAACATTATAACAAACCAAATATAACCAAGTATTAATTTACAGCATCAAATAGTCTTGTTCTGGTAGATTTTGAGCATTTAGTTCTAGGCAAAATAATATTATCTACAAATAGAACAAGAAAATAAAAATCCTAAAATGAGTAAAAAATCTCTAAAATTAATATTTCTAATCTCTTAATATCTTTGTCAAGATTGTAATCTTATTATAGGAAATACTAGATAAATCTGTGAATATTTCCTGGAATGATTGATTGGTTTGTGGTGACGAAATTGTTTACAAAATTCTTTTGAACATCATTGAAGTTCAGACTCAAGTTTGTTAATACACTGTAAAGTCATGTTAAAGTAATAACAGTAAACATGTATATCAAGGAAAAATGTGCTTTCTTGCATCATATTTGTGTTTGGGGGGGGGGGGGGACGGCACGGTGGCTTAGTGGGTAGCACATTCGCCCCACACCTCCAGGGCCGGGGTTTGATTCCCGCCTCTGCCTCGTGTGTGTGTGTGTGTGTGTGTGTGGAGTTTGCATGTTCTCCCCGTGCCTCGGGGGTTTCCTCCGGGTACTCCGGTTTCCTCCCCCGGTCCAAAGACATGCATGGTAGGTTGATTGGCATCTCTGGAAAAGTGTGTGTGTGTGTGTGTGTGTGTGTGTGTGTGTGTGTGTGTGTGTGTGTGTGTGTGTGTGCCCTGTGATGGGCTGGCACTCCGTCCAGGGTGTATCTAGCCTCGATGCCCAATGACGCCTGAGATAGGCACAGGCTCCTCATGACCCAAGAAGATCGGATAAGCGGTAGAAAATGAGTGAGTGAGAGATTTGTGTTTGGTGTGCAACATTTCCATGTCTTGGCTAAAATGGAGGAAGGTTTTTCTCAGAATATTTTGTCTTTTGGTTCAGAAGATACAGAAAACAAAACAGAGGTGTAATTTTATTAACTATTTATTTGTCTCTTTATTTATACTGTGCATTATAACTGTGGGTTCACATGTGCCTCTTTTCCACCGAGGCAGTTTGAGTGCTGGTTTAGAGCCTAATATAAAATCAGTTCTTTCTATTTTGACACCTAAAGCACCGGCTCTGAACCAGGAAAAGTGGTTCTTAAGCAGCACCAAAACATTGCTGGTCTACACTTAAGAACCGCTTGCACCAGGGGCTGTGGGCGGGGCTACTGTGACAACAAGACAAAAGAGAACATCGTTAACGGCATTTTTATATCATTTTAAATCAGGATTCGCCGCGTCACCAATGTAGGTTCTCCAAGCCATGAGCATTAACAGTAAAGCAACATCGGCCATTGTTGTTGTTGTGTTTGCCGCTCCTGTGCGGATAACATTGTATACAGTGACATAAGATGGCACTGTGATGGCTCGCTAGCCCATGGAAAGGCAAACCGGATCTTAAAAGGCTCGCCAGTGGAACCAACGTCTACCCAGCACTCTGAACCAGCACCCGGTTCTTTCTGGTGGAAATGGGCCAATAGTTAAAGATAATTCATTTTAATTACTTCTGATTTAGTTGAACTCTCAAATGTTATTTTCTTTTGCTTATATAAATAGTCTTATGTTGGCTTCAGTCATCAAAGGAGGAATTATTCACATTAAACTTGGAAGCACATGGTATGGGTATGGGGTATGGGCCAATGTTAAGAATATATATATCTTTCTTATGGATGTGGACACATGTTTTTTTAGATTTCTTATTTTCATTTTACTGTAAAACCTACAGAATAATCTTTAGTGAAATTTATTTATTTATTTATTTATTTTGTTTTGATTTTTTTTTTATAAAAAATATTTGATGCCAGCTGCCTGAGAACATGTAAGAGTTAACTAATAGTGAACATCACAGAATAAACTCACTTTAATATTTCAGTATAGACTCACTTTATTTAGATTCTTTAGACAGTCCACTGAGTTGAGCAAAGATTAGTTAAACCTCCTTGAACAAAACTAAATAATTCATTTTTATTCACTACATTTAATTAACAGTAATCTCCAGTTCACAAACTAGCTCACGGTGACACACTAAGACTAAAACAAACATCTATTTATGCTACATTTAAAAAAAATCAGAATCAGAATCCTCAAATAATAGTCAAATGAAACTTATTGTGTTTGTAGAGCAAATACAGCGGAAATAATGTTGATGAAAACCATCAACATGTAAAACAGAATGAAATCTACTCTATGTTTTACATGGTGTTGTGGTGTTTCACATGGTGTTGTGGTGTTTTACATGGTGTTGTGGTGTATTACATGGTGTTGTGGTGTTTAACTTGGTGTGGTGGTGTTTAACGTGGTGTTGTGTTGTTTCACATGGTGTTGTGGTGTTTTACATGATGTTGTGGTGTATTACATTGTGTTGTGGTGTTTTATATGGTGTTGTGTTGTTTCGCATGGTGTTGTGGTGTTTTACATGATGTTGTGGTGTATTACATTGTGTTGTGGTGTTTTATATGGTGTTGTGTTGTTTCGCATGGTGTTGTGGTGTTTAATGTGGTGTTCTGGTGTTTAACGTGGTGTTGTGGTGTATTACATGGTGTCGTGTTGTTTTACATGGTGTTGTGTTGTTTCGCATGGTGTTGTGGTGTTTTACATGGTGTTGTGTTGTTTCACATTGTTTTGTGATGTTTTACATGGTGTTGTGGTGTTTTACATGGTGTTGTGGTGTTTCACATGGTGTTGTGGTGTTTTACATGGTGTTGTGGTGTTTCACATGGTGTTGTGGTGTTTCACATGGTGTTGTGGTGTTTTACATGGTGTTGTGGTGTTTCACATGGTGTTGTGGTGTTTTACATGGTGTTGTGGTGTTTCACATGGTGTTGTGGTGTTTCACATGGTGTTGTGGTGTTTTACATGGTGTTGTGGTGTTTCACATAGTGTTGTGGTGTTTTACATGGTGTTGTGGTGTATTACATGGTGTTGTGGTGTTTCACATGGTGTTGTGGTGTTTCACATGGTGTTGTGGTGTTTCACATGGTGTTGTGGTGTTTCACATGATGTTGTGGTGTTTTACATGGTGTTGTGGTGTTTCACGTTGTTTTGTGATGTTTTACATGGTGTTGTGGTGTATTACATGGTGTTGTGGTGTATTACATGGTGTTGTGGTGTTTTACATGGTGTTGTGGTGTATTACATGGTGTTGTGGTGTTTCACATGGTGTTGTGGTGTTTCACATGGTGTTGTGGTGTATTACATGGTGTTGTGGTGTTTTACATGGTGTTGTGGTGTTTCACATAGTGTTGTGGTGTTTTACATGGTGTTGTGGTGTATTACATGGTGTTGTGGTGTATTACACGGTGTTGTGGTGTTTCACATGGTGTTGTGGTGTATTACATGGTGTTGTGGTGTATTACATGGTGTTGTGGTGTATTACATGGTGTTGTGGTGTTTCACGTTGTTTTGTGATGTTTTACATGGTGTTGTGGTGTATTACATGGTGTTGTGGTGTTTTACATGGTGTTGTGGTGTTTCACATGGTGTTGTGGTGTTTCTTGTCTTCTACTGTCGACTGATAAATGACACTAATTCCCTGACGCATAGTTCCTGAATAGTAGCAGTATAACAGTATTATATATCAGCTGTGTGATGCATAATGACCCCACTGTGTATTATATATTAGTTGTATGCTGCATAATGAACCCACTGTGTATTATATATTAGCTGTGTGCTGCATAATGACCCCACTGTGTATGAGTCTATGTACAAGACAGCAATAAAATCTAGACATGTTTCCAGGAGTTAAAAATGAGTAATCATACTCACAAGAGGGTTTAAGATCAACACTTCTTTGCCTGTGAAGAAACATGAACATAAAGCCCACATTAGTAATACTTATACTCATAATAATTACATGCACATGTATTTATAACAATGTATTTATGTATTTATAACAAATGCGGTATTACCGTCAGCCCAAGACAGTCCATGGCAAAATGTATGCAATTGGAGCTCCAAAGATTATACTTTGGTTTTTCCTTCGTTAGTTTACTAGCATTTGCTTTAAATGCTTGTACATTGATTCCATCTTTCTTCCTGAAAATTGTGAATTTTTGTCCTCCAGAAAACTTTTCCACAGGCACAAATTCTATATGACCTGGACTGTAACTGGAAAAGGAAGTAAATGATCCACTTGTGTCCCCGCCCCTCTCATTTGGACTGTGATCTGTAAAGAGGAAATAGAAAAATCCCAATAAACACAGTGCATAATATTAATTATACTATTCCAGCTAATGGCATCAGTCTGATATAAAAACTGCTAGTTTTATTGAATTAGTTAGTAATTTTATTGTGAGTTTCTGTATGTTATTGTATTATAAAAAAAATGATGTTTTACTCATTATAAAATGAACAATCAGCATTTCATCATAGCACACGCCAGCATGATAGATGCATTTGTATCTTGATGGCACAGTAAAGACATCTCCATCTCAGAATTTCCACTGTAGTCATCATCATAGTCTTTGACAACTCTGAAGCCCTTTGGATCATATCCCAGTCCCAACATTAAGTTCTCCCATGGTGATGCCTACAGAAAAAAATAAAACACCATAAAATACAAACAAACCATTACACATACAGTCAAACATAAAGTATGTTTTATAAATACGACACAGTCACTGTACAATATATAAAATACACTGTTAAGTTTTCTAATCCTGAAAAACTATCATCTCATTACAAAACAATCTAGAATACACAATAAAGATAACACAACAGATAAATAATCTGTAATAAAACTATGGCTAATGTGAACAGATTTAAAGTATATTTGATGGACCCTTCTGCATTTCTCTCTGAAAGTGAAAGAAAAAGCTGGCCACAATTCTATATGTCAGGATCCAGCCCGGACATTGGCCATGTGCCTTTGTATGTTCTGTGACACGTGAGGGGGGTACTGTAATGATCCAGCCTGGAGTTTGGCTATGTGCATTTGTTTATGTTCTGTGTCACATTTCTGCCCCGCCCTTGTTTATTTCCCCGTCTCTGCACAACTATTCCTGATGTGTTGATTTGTCCTGTGTATTTAACCATCATCTGTTGTCGTCTTTTGTTGTTTCTTGTTGTGTCTCCGATTGTCCTTTGTTTTGTCGTCATCCTAGTTTTATTTAATAAACCTGTTTATTTTTACACTATCCTGTATTTGGGTCCGTTTTTACCACTGCACTGCTGACACTATATTTAGTAGTGCCTTGGTCTTCATAAAGCTTGTTGGGTTGTTTAACCCTAAGGTGGACTGCCTGTTAAAGCTTACTAATGCTACTAATCACTAAAGCATTAGTTCCCTTTCGAGGGAACTCGACGCTGCATCAGTGCTGATGCTATGGGAATGCTTCTTTGAGGAAGTTGTGTCTGAAGCTCTGTGTGCACACATGATATTTAATGGCTCGGAAAGGACACGTGACGGAGTAATTACTCGCCAGTAAGTCCATATAAGGGCATCAGCCAAGCGGGCCATGAAGGAGTCCTGATGCCCGAGGGCAGGGGCTCCTGGGAGCGCCCTATTCAGAGACGCTCCCCCTACTGCCAGCCCCGCCGCCTTTGTCGTTTCGGGGGGCGGTGGGGCCTGTGTCGGCTCCCCTTTCTTGTGCGGATCTTCCCGGGTTTGCGCCTGCCGGTGCGCTGTTTCAGGGCACCCGGGAGGTCTGCACAAGTTTGACACCACTGTCAGGCAGCCTGGCAGTGTGGAAACTTCTGCCAGGGGTGTCTCAGTGGGTCCTGAATACTGTAGAAAGGGGGTACAGGATCCAGTTTTCCTCCCGTCCTCCGTGTTTTCAGGGTGTGTTGCCCACAAATTTGGGCGGGCACCAGGCGGTGTTCCTCCGTGAGGAACTCCTCTCACTTCTGGAGAAAGGGGCCATAGAGCATGTTCCCCTCCCAGAGCGGGACTCCGGCTTTTACAGCCGATATTTTGTTGTTCCCAAGAAGGACGGGGGGCTGCGTCCGATTCTGGACCTGCGGGCTCTGAACTGTATTCTGAAGACTTACAAGTTCAAGATGCTCACGCTCAAGATGATCGTGTCCCAGATCAGATCTGAGAACTGGTTTGTCACGATCGACCTCAAGGATGCTTATTTCCACATAAGCATTCTGCCGGAACACGGGAAGTTCCTCAGGTTCGCTTTCGGGGGCGAAACGTACCAGTATCGTGTCCTTCCCTTTGGCCTAGCCCTTTCACCACGCACGTTCACAAAGTGCATGGATGCTGCCCTGGCACCATTGCGTCTCCAGGGCATCCGTGTACTAAACTACCTGGACGACTGGCTTATTCTGGCCCAGTCAGAGTCTATGGCAGCCAGGAATCGAGATGATGTGCTTGCCCACATGAGGTCCTTAGGACTCAGGCTGAACCCAGGAAAGTGTGTGCTTTCTCCTTCTCAGAGAACCACCTTTCTGGGGGTGGTCTTTCTGGGGGTGGTTTGGGATTCCACCACAATGCGGGCACATCTGTCTCCCACTCGGGTGGCCTCCATCTTGTCAGCGGTGAAAGCAATTAGGCTAGGCCGCAGCCTCTCTGTTGCCGAGGCACAGAGGGTGCTCGGCCTCATGTCAGCAGCAGCCAACGTTATTCCTTTGGGTCTGCTTCACATGAGGCCATTCCAGCTCTGGCTCAAGGGGGCGGGCTTTCATCCTCGCAGGCATCCCCTCAGGGTTATACGGGTTACGCGCCGTGGGCTTCGTACCCTCCTTATGTGGAAAAGTCCCCGGTTCTTGGCCTTGGGTCCCATTCTAGGGGCGTGTCACCGTCGCAGGACTCTTTCGAAGGACGCCTCGCTCTCGGGTTGGGGCGCAGCCTTAGATGGCCACCCGGCCCAAGGTCTATGGGAGGGCCCCTGTCTCTCATGGCACATAAATTGCCTGGAGATGAGGGCTGTGTTTCTAGCGTTGCAACACTTTCTCCCGCACCTCAAGGGCTGTCATGTCCTAGTGCGAACAGACAGCACCGCGGTGGTGTCCTATATCAACCATCGGGGCGGTCTGTGTTCACGCCCCCTGTTCAGGTTAGCGTGGCAGATTCTGCTCTGGGCAGAGACCATATTTCTTTCACTAAGAGCGGTTTTTATCCCAGGGTGTGTAAATTGGGAGGCAGACTTCCTGTCGAGGCAGGTGCTGAGGCCCGGGGAGTGGCGCCTTCACCCTCACGTGGTGGAGCGAATCTGGCATATTTTTGGCCGGGCGGAAGTGGATTTGTTCGCCTCAGAGGAGTCGACCCACTGTCCGCTGTGGTTCTCCCTCTCACACCCGGCCCTGGTATGGACGTGGCCGAGGCTCCATCTGTACGCCTTTTCCCCGGTAGCTCTGCTCCCGCAAGTCCTAGCCAGAGTGCGCCACGACCGGGTCAACCTTCTCCTAGTTGCCCCCCGTTGGCCCTCTCGGGTTTGGTTCACGTACCTAGTCTCCCTGCTGAGCGGCACTCCATGGAAGGTTCCGTCAGGAGGGATCTCCTCTCTCAGGCGCAGGGGGCTATTCTTCACCCCTGCCCCGAGATGTGGAAGCTTTGGGTCTGGCCCCTGAGGGGCACCAGCTCCTAGACGCGGGCCTCTCAACTGAGGTGACAGAGACTCTGCTAAATGCTAGGGCTCCCTCCACTAGGAAACTGTATGCTCTGAAGTGGAGGCTTTTTCGCCTCTGGTGTGACGAGCACTCTCAGGATCCAGTTCACTGCCCTGTTGGTACAGTGCTGGAGTTCCTGCAGTCTTGCTTTTCTCGAGGCCTGTCCCCGTCTACTCTAAAGGTGTACGTGGCTGCAGTTGCCACGAACCACGAACCTGTCCTTGGGGCCTCCTTGGGTAGGCACCCTTTGGTCTCTCGCTTTCTGCGTGGTGTCAGGCGGCTGAGGCATTCCTCTAGGCCACGCCTTCCTTCCTGGGACCTCTCTGTGGTCCTGGAGGGGCTGCTGGAAGCCCCCTTTGAGCCCTTGGAGTCAGCCTCTGAGAAGTTTCTGACCCTGAAGTCGGCTCTGCTTCTTGCCTTGGCCTCTCTCAGGAGAGTCGGGGATTTGCAGGCTTTGTCGATCGCCCCCGCCTGCCTAGAGTTTTCCCCGGCATGTCCAAGGCTATCCTGCACCCCAGGCCAGGATATGTCCCTAAGGTGCCCAGGATGGTGGGATGTCCTATCATCCTGCAGGCCTACTGTCCCATGAGTCGGCGGAGCAGGAGAGGCTGCACTTGCTTTGCCCGGTAAGGGCCCTGAGGACTTACGTCCACCGCTCTAGCTCGTGGCGTAACTCCTCCGCCCTTTTTGTCTGTTTTGGGGGCCGGAATAGGGGTAATCCGGTTTCCAAACAGCGCCTGGCGTACTGGGGGGTGGAGGCCATTACTCAGGCCTATGAGGTGCGCGGTCATGCCTCACCTCTTGGCATCACGGCCCACTCCACTAGGGGTATCGCCTCATCCAGTGCCTTGGCCAGGGGTGTCCCCATTGAAGATATTTGTGCTGCGGCAGGATGGTCCTCTCCGCACACCTTTATCAGATTCTATGACCTGGACTTGGACCCCACTCCAGTGTCCCAGGTACAGCAGGGCCTATGATGTGCTGTTCCCAGTCTGCTCGTGCTCTCTCACGGCCTCTGTCGCAGTCATCGACCGGTGCGTGGCGGCGTGGGTATTGGCATTCCCATAGCGTCAGCACTGACGCAGCGTCGAGTTCCCTCGAAAGGGAACTACACCAGGTTACGTATGTAACCCAGTTCCCTGAGAAGGGAACGAGACGCTGCGTTGCTGGCCACGCCCCAGGCATCCGTTCGCGCTTCCTTCAGACAAAGAGAGCTGGAGCAGCTTGACGTAGATGCCCTTATATGGACTTACTGGCGAGTAATTACTCTGTCACGTGTCCTTTCCGAGCCATTAAATGGCGTGTGTGCACACAGAGCTTCAGACACAACTTCCTCAAAGAAGCATTCCCATAGCATCAGCACTGACGCAGCGTCTCGTTCCCTTCTCAGGGAACCGGGTTACATACGTAACCTGGTGTAGTTTTTTAAATGATTAATTACTCTTCCGACTGAAGTTTTATTTCTATGTCTCAGGTTTTTTTTTCCTTTACTTTAAAACAACAACCTGTAGATCTTGTAACTAATTTCTTCTACTAGTCTCTGATTGTCACACAAAACAAATGCTGATCGAGGTTTTTCTGATGAGTTTTGTGACAAGTGGTGTAGGGTGACACTGCACAGATGGAGCACATGTTGTCATCACAGTGGCAGGTTTATGAGAGACGCTATCGATTTTGAGATTTTGTTGAACCAATTGTTTTATTTTATGAATCAAATTCCTTGTTTATCTTGTTGTGTTCATATTTTGATTACACTTTAATTATAGTGTGTGAATGACATGTTACCGACTGTGCATCGTAACTGTGGGTTCACATATGTCGCTTTTCCACCGAGGCAGTTTGAGTGCTGGTTTAGCGCTAAAGCCTAATTTAAAATATGTGCTGTAATGTATATGTGGTGATAATTAAGGATTCAATGCCCCGAGTTCATTCATTTCATCTTCACTAAGGTTTGTTTTTTGGACAAAAATCTGATTCTGTTTACTAAACCAGTTTGTTTACTGGTTTACTATTTTTTAAAGGACTTTAAAAACTCAGCCTGTCTTGGAAATTTTTATACCGTTTTTTTTTTTTAAATCTTCATAATTAAAAAAACTTTAATATCTAAAAATGTGACCAATCACAACATGTTTATTTTGCATGGAAGGACATGCACAAACAATGCTCAATTTTTTTATTTTAATCTTTTTTTTTTTTTTTTTTTTTTTTTTTTTTTAAAATTCCTGAAACCTTTGCTTCAATTGCAGCATGATGCTTTGATTTTAATCCATTTTGGTTTCTTACTAAAGTGATAAACTCACTGTGGTGACAGTTTCTATCTTCATATAAAAAACACAGTCAGAAACAGAGTCGGTGGTAAAAGCAAAGAAGTAAAAATTTTATATAAAAAATTAAAAAATAATAAAAAAATTTTTATTTTGCTGCAGCAAAAGCTGTCTTCCAACAGCGTGGAGTGCCACGTCTACACAGTGAAGAGTCAAAGTTTAGAGATTCAGCTCTCCCTTTTACACCCTAGGTGTGTGCTTATGTAGCCTGGTATGTGTGTGTTGGTATGTTTGTGTTCATCTGTGTTTATGTGACCTCTTAGTCACCCCAATAAAGTCAGATCTTATCAAGCACGTGTACTTCGTTCCCATGGCTTTTAACACATAGAATGTTTATGGCAGGGGTGTTTATGGCAGGAACATTTGTTACCTGTTTTCTCTCTCTGCTTAGTCTGACACACAGAATTTACCATTTAAGCACAAAAAACACTCATAATATTTAAAATTTCCACTACACTCACTTAAATATTTCTTTATTTCTTTTTTATTTAGATTCATTAGACAGTCCCCTGAGTTGAGCTAAGATTAGTCAAACCTCCTTGAACAAAACTAAATAATTATTTTTTTTCCACTACATTTAATTAACAGTAATCTCCAGTTCACAAACTAGCTCACGGTGACACACTAAGACTAAAACAAACATCTATTTATGCTACATTTAAAAAAAATCAGAATCAGAATCCTCAAATAATAGTCAAATGAAATTTATTGTGTTTGTAGAGCAAATACAGCAGAAATAATGTTGATGAAACCCTTTAACATGTAAAACAGAATGAAATCTACTCTGTGGTCATCAGAGGTGTGACCCGTCTGTCCGTCCAACAGCAACAACATCCAGTCAGTTGATCAGGATTACTGGCACAGAAATACAACATTTAATTACGGCAACATGGTCACAGCTGTGTGTGTGTGTGTGTGTGTGTGTGTGTGTGTGTGTGTGTGTGTGTGTGTGTGTGTGTGTGTGTGTGTATTAACTCCAATGTTATTTACTCCTATTAACCCTTTACTAGAAATACTAGTAACTAAGTAAATCTGACAGAAGGAGGTCACTCATAACCCAAGCAGGAATTACTGAGGCTTACGTTTCTCCTAGCTAACTATTGGTCATTTAATTAATTATCAAACAATCATAAAGAGTGTGTTTCAATCAGCTGCCTATAGTTCAGCAGTCAGGGCATCGTGCAAGGGAGTCGGCCATTTTGTTTTACGGTCTCTTTAGCTGAATGAATACAGCCCCGCACCAACATCCAGGAAAAAGTTTTCCAGAGAAAAGTGAAAAAGGGGAAAACATCAGGAACAAGATGCTCTGGGTGTTTATTTTCACATGTCCACATACTTTTGGGAACCTATTGTTCATTTCAGATGTGTAGTAAATAATTAACAAGTAATTAAACACTGATGTATTCTAAGAACTGTAACATTAAACAGAAGGTAATTCATTACTAATGACTTCCTGTAGTGTTACTGTACTGTAAAGTCTTACTTTATTGTTCATTATTAGTTAATGATCTAGAACACTATTAGAGGAAAACATATGGAAAATCATCACTAATTACTAAAGCATTATTATTATTATTATTATTATTATTATTATTATTATTATTATTATTATTATTATTATTATTATTATTATTAATTATTTATTACTCTTCCTACTGCAGTTTTATTTCTATTTCTCACACGTATTTCTGCTCCTGCTCTCAGGCTTTGTTGTGGTGTTTTACATGGTGTTGTGGTGTTTCACATGGTGTTGTGGTGTTTCTTGACTTCTACTGTCGACTGATAAATGACACTAATTCCCTGATGCTTAGTTCCTGCATAGTAGCAGTATTACAGTATTATATATTAACTGTGTGATGCATAATGACCCCACTGTGTATTATATATTAGCTATGTGCTGCATAATGACCCCACTGTGTATTATATATTAACTGTGTGCTGCATAATGACCCCACTGTGTATTATATATTAGCTGTGTGCTGCATAATGACCCCACTGTGTATTATATATTAGCTATGTGCTGCATAATGACCCCACTGTGTATTATATATTAACTGTGTGCTGCATAATGACCCCACTGTGTATTATATATTAGCTGTGTGCTGCATAATGACCCCACTGTGTATTATATAGTAGCTGTGTGCTGCATAATGACCCCACTGTGTATTATATATTATCTGTGTGCTGCATAATGACCCCACTGTGTATTATATATTAACTGTGTGATGCATAATGACCCCACTGTGTATTATATATTAGTTGTGTGCTGCATAATGAACCCACTGTGTATTATATATTATCTGTGTGCTGCATAATGACCCCACTGTGTATTATATATTAACTGTGTGATGCATAATGACCCCACTGTGTATTATATATTAGTTGTGTGCTGCATAATGAACCCACTGTGTATTATATATTAGCTGTGTGCTGCATAATGACCCCACTGTGTATGAGTATATGTACAAGACAGCAATAAAATCTACTAGACATGTTTCCAGGAGTTAAAAATGAGTATTCATACTCACAAGAGGGTTTAAGATCAACACTTCTTTGCCTGTGAAGAAACATGAACATAAAGCCCACATTAGTAATACTTATACTCATAATAATTACATGCACATGTATTTAGTACCTAATAACAGTTCATTAAAGATGAATAGATAGACATTACACAGGGAATGTTGTACAGTATAACAAATGCAGTATTACCGTCAGCCCAAGACAGTCCATGGCAAAATGAATGCAGTTGGAGTTCAAAAGATTATACTTTGGTTTTTCCTTCATTCGTTTTCTAACATACACTTTAAATGATTGTACATCGATTTCATCTTTCTTCCTGTAAATTGTAAATTTTTGTCCTCCAGAAAACACGTCCACAGGCACAATTTGTATAAGACCTGGAATGGAACTGGAACTAGAAGAGACAGTCAATAAGCTCCTTGAGCTGTGCCTCTCCTCATGTGGACTGTGATCTGTAATGAGGAAATAGAAAAATCCCAATGAACACAGTGCATAATATTAATTATACTATTCCAGCTAATGGTGATGCCTCTGATATAAAAATATGTTTTACTCATTAAGAAATGAACAATCAGATCTTCATCATAGAACATGCCAGCATGATAGAGGCATGTGAATTTTGTTTTCACGATAAAGAGATCTCCAATCGCAGATTTTCCATAGTATTCTTCATCATAGCGTTTGACAACACTGAAGCCCTTTGGATCATATCCCAGTCCGGTCATCCAGTTGTCCCATGATAATGCCTACAGAAAAAAAAAACACCACAAAATACAAACAAAACATCACACATACAGTCTGTTTTATAAATACTGTATGTAATAGAGTTAATTAGAAGTTAATTAATACAAACACACTCACCATGATCAATGCTCGACACAGTCACTGTACAATACATATAAAATACACTGTTAAGTTTTCTAATCATGAAAAACTATCATCTCATTACAAAACATTCTAGAATACACAATAAAGATAACACAACAGATAAATAATCTGTAATAAAACTATGGCTAATTTTAATACATTTAAAGTATATTTGACGGATCTTACCTTTTGTTCCACCGTTGTCACCGCTGCCTCTGTCCAAAAGTGAAAGGAAAAGTGTTTTTAACACAAAACTGCTGGGCACAAGACTAAATCACATAAAAACTTGTTCCAGATATACTGCCTATGAAGACCACACCCTGTCACAAAAAAAAAAAAAGGTCTTCAAAACCTTGAATATATTCTCAAATGTTTTGTATATCCTAATAAACCAATACAATACAAATCAAATAAAACCAAATGGGTTTATCATTTCAAGCTTCAAATAATATTGTTCCTGGTAGATACTTTACGGAATTTTAAGCATTTATTTCTAGTAAGAGGCAAAATTATATTGTCTGCCAATAAAACAAGGCAAATAAAAATCCTGAAATGAGTAAATTTACTCTTTGAAAATAGTTTTAATAATCTTATCTTTGGCTAAGTTTGTAATCTTATAATAGAAAATTCTAGATACATCTGTAAAAATGCTCCGCCCTGTAAATGTTGATTGGTTTGTGGTGACCAAATTTCTTACAATTTCTTTTGATTATATATATATATATATATATATATATATATATATATATATATATATATATATATATATATATATAGTACAGACCAAAAGTTTGGACACACCTTCCAAAAGTTTGGAAACACCACCTTTTCGACAGGACAATGACCCCAAACACACCTCCAGGCTGTGTAAGGGTTATTTGACCATGAAGGAGAGTGATGTGGTGCTGCACCAGATGACCTGGCCTCCACAGTCACCGGACCTGAACCCGATCGAGACGGTTTGGGGTGAGCTGGACCGCAGAGTGAAGGCAAAAGGGCCAACAAGTGCTAAGCATCACTGGGAACTCCTTCAAGACTGTTGGAAGACCATTTCAGGTGACAACCTCTTGAAGCTCATCAAGAGAATGCCAAGAGTGTGCAAAGCAGTAATCAGAGCAAAAGGTGGCTACTTTGAAGAACCTAGAATATGACATATTTTCAGTCGTTTCACACTTTTTTGTTATGTACGTATATAATTCCACACGTGTTCATTCATAGTTTTGATGCCTTCGGTGTGAATCTACAATTTTTATAGTCATGAAAATAAAGAAAACTCTTTGAATGAGAAGGTGTGTCCAAACTTTTGGTCTGTACTGTAAATATATATATGTTTATTGTGTTTGGTGTTTGGTGTTCAAAATTTGTACGTCTCATTTAAAATTGAGTAAAGATTTCCTCAGAATATTTTGTCTTTTGGGTCAGAAGATTGAAACAAAGAAACAAACCAGGGGAGTCATTGTATTAACTATTTATTTATTTATCTATTTATTTTATTTTCATCTCTCATTCATGCTCGATCAAACAGCATATTTAGTTTGTTGGTATTCATGTGATTTGTATATAATGGCTTTGGTGAACTGCACAGTTAAAAGCCTTCGTTCCCTCGGTGGATTCTGGATCTTCGGGCCTCTGCAGTGATCTGGCAGTCGTTTGAACACGCTGTGAAAGCTGCTGCTTTACTCTGACAAGCATGGCATTGCAATGGGGATTTATTTATAACTGTTGGAGGATGAGGTAGAGATGGCTGTGAGGGGGAGAACAGACACAGCCAAAGAGCTTTACCAATAGCGTTAGAACAGCTTCAGGTCTAAACATGTCAGAAATGGCTACGAGAACACCTCCACATAGCTCCATGCCCACGACTTCCCTATCAACAGATATCTGTCTGAAACAACTGACTGCCCCATGAGTCACCGACACCCCATGATATAAAACTGGATGCTTTTCCAACAGGAGGTGGGCAGACAGACAAAGCTGTCCAGGCAATTGTTTATATTATCGATGCTATTAGATTCAATTGTAGTCCTGACATGCAAACAGATATCCAGAATGCTTACTGAAGTAGTCATGCCCCCCTCCACCCTCCCCCCACATTGGTTAGAGCCATTAAAGCAACTACTATCTAAACAGGATCATGCTATATGTGGGATAATGAGGGTTTTCTCAGTGTGTCACCTTTTAATCTTCACACTATAATCTTCAGAATTTAATCTTGACAGGTGAGGTTCATAATCACATTTGATCTATATCTGTATTTAATGCGAACGCCCTTGCAATGCTCTGTGCTTCACGTTCATTTTTCGAGCAGTTGTTTTGAAAATCACTCGCTTTGGTTTCCTTCTATTTCTGCTTGAATCGATTCCCAGGTAAATATCCAGCTCTTGCGATGACTCATCATTTCTGTTGACGTACTCTGGTACTGGTTAATAATGACAGTGATGTATATAAACCTTTCACCGTCTAAACGACATGTTTGTTATACTGAGGAGTAATTTTAGCTGGAGACTGATCCCACCCCAGTGCAGCAGTTACAGAAGGTCATTTGTTCCCACTGCAGTAAGGCTGTATATCACATCCCTCATGTACAGAGTCCCCTTTGACCATTTTAGATTTTATTGGACATTTAAATTTAAGTGACCTAGATAGTGACGATCATTTCATTACAAGCTGTATTAAATGTCAGATATAAGCTGCATCTGATTTTATATTTTCTTACATTTGTGTATTTGTAAATAAATATATATTGTGCATATATTGCATGGTTTTGTACAGTGCATATTTTCGTATCTACCTGTATCTACTGTATCCGCTTTATTTCTGCGTATTAGCCATACAATAGTAAGGATAATACAACCATCCAGTTTTGTATTATCAAGGCCTTTGACCTACCTACCTATCTACCCACCAACCTTTCCATCTATCTGTCTATCTGTATATGTATGAAGAGTTTCCCCCAATATTTGTACATTAACCCGTCAATTTTTTTTGCATGATCTTCCATCAAATCCAAGCATATTTCCACATGCACATGGCTTAAATTGCGAGCTTAGCATTGTACTCCGGTTTCATACATTAGGACCACATGAATTATGCCATAAAAAGGGGTGCAAACAGATAAATACCCGTGGCCCTATATCTTAGCCAAGCAGTGAACGTCATCCCTCAGGGCTTGAAGAGATGTTAACAGCTATGGAGAGCATGTTCATCACGTTCAAATCCCTTCTCCCCCATGACGTCTGACAATATCTTTTGCCAAAGTCACATTATCATGAATTTATTATAAGAAAGTAAAAATGATAAGCAGCCCCAAACCAAAATAATTCTGGAATCACTGCACTGTCAAGGCCTTTGACCACAAATCACTTTCTGGCCTCAGGTTCCTCTCAGCATACTGTGGTATCAGGTGCAGAAATGCCTAAATCAGCTTTCTCTGCTGTGTGGTCTGTATTTCTGATCGCAGTCTGATCCACTCATGGTTTCAGAAAATTGGGACCTGTAAAAATAAAATTTGAGTCTCTAGCACTGAATTATAGCACAAAGATGCTTGGAAAAGTGACTGAAATCAGAGTTTCCGAAGTATTACGCAAAAGTGGTATTTATTATGGGAGTTAGGAACACCGTAAGGTCCTAGCGAGGTCAGGTGCACAACATTAAGTCATGTGTGATAATCTCTATTAGGAACCTGAGGAAAAATGTAGTGTAAAGAAGAAGGAAGTGTACAAGAAACAATGCACAGTGAACATGGGGAAACTCATGGGGTTTGGATATGCATGATACCTTATATAAAGTGTTTGAAATAAAGTGAAAGGTGCAGCAGGGTAAAAACCGGAAAAAGGAACATAGAACAGTTCAAGATGATAAGACACATGCCCCTTTTCCACCGAGGCAGTTTGAGCGCTGGTTCGGATCCTAATTTAGAACCAGTTCTTTCTGTTTCGACCGCCAAAGCACCGGCTCTGAACCAGGAAAAGTGGTTCTTAAGTAGCACCAAAACGTTGCTGGTCTAGACTTAAGAACCGCTTGCGTCAGGAGCTGTGGGCGGGGCTACTGTTAGCGCATTTGATAATGTACCTTAAGTATACTAATGTTTAATACACTTTTACTTTACCGCGATATGATACATTATCAGCACACATGATAGTAGGTAGCTACATGCTAAGGCTAACATTTTTTTCTGTGTTAATGATAAAATAACGTTATGTACTTTATCGATCACAACCTCCGTTTATACAGATTACACAGAGCCACACGTACACGTTTTATTCGCCGCGTTTGGATGCCAATATAGGTTCACAAAGCCATGAGCATTAACAGTAAAGCAACATCCGCCATTGTTGTTGTGTTTGTGTTTGCCGCTGCTGCGCTAACGTCGCTGGGACACGTGACACGTATACAGTGACGTCAGACTCGGGTCTGTGATGCTCTCTAACCGATGGAAAGGCAAACCGGTTCTTAGAAGGTCCGCCAGTGGAACCAACTTTGAACCAGCACCAGCGCTAGCTCTGAACCAGCACCCGGTTCTTTTTGGTGGAAAAGGGGTAACAGAAAACCGAAAGAAAAGCACTCAAGTGAACTCAAGGGCTAAAAAAATATTTGCTGTCATATTGAAAAAAAATGTTTCACCCACTTAAAACACAGGTATGGATTTAAAATTGAGATGTTTTTAGAAGATTTAGGATTTTGTGATGGTGGTCATCAAAGGCTACAAATGAAATAAATATCCTGTCATCTGACAAGATTTTCTACAATCAACAGTTTTTCCATTCAAGGTGAATTCCCAGCTCACACCCAGTTATCTCAGAATCAAAGATAAAGGTAAAAATCAATCCCAGATCCTGACCTAGATAAGGCACTCTCTAAAAGATGAATGAATATTGTTAGAATCAGGATACATTTTAATTTAAAGAAAATTAGCAATGGAACATTTAACACACTTGTTGACCACTTTGGCTCTCTGCGGCCCAATTTCATGGCTCATCCAGTGAGTCGTAATTACAGCATGCACAAAGACTTTGCCTGGTTGTGAAATACAAACAGAGTGGAAAGTAATTAGAAACGTTCGCATAAATAACCCTGCAAATTGCTCCCTTCCTTTTAGACTTTTTTGTCCTGTTGTCCTTTCTTGTGGTAACCTGAAAGGGATTTCTTGGCAATTTAACAACCCCCTTTCAGATCAGCATATCGCATTTTTTTATTCTTCTGTCTGTGTTTTTCAGTATTATAAGTTACTACAAAAGCATAACCTAACCCAAATTGTCCACTGTTGGTAAAATCAGACTCATTCATAGACAGAATGAGACAGAGGAAGCAAATAAGACATAAAATGCTGACTGAAAAGATCGAGATCGAGATCGAGCAAAAATGGGTCTAGACAAAAGCCATTGATGCTTGACTGAGAGAATTGTCTAACCGTACCAGGCCATAAATGTAGGCTTTAATGTATTATTTCAGCATTTTTTAACGACATGATTCTTGCAGATGGAGATTGCAAACACTCTTGAAACTTCAAGAAGAATTCACCCCAAGAAATTGGAAGAAAGAACCACCGATTGGCACCGGCTTCAAGCTGGAGCCTCGGGCACTGCCTCTCAATTCTTTCAGGGATTTTTGGGGAAAAAAAAACAGCCTGGTCTTTGGATTGAAAAATAGAATGCTTGAAGTCGAGCGAGGAGTAAGTAGATTTCGACTCATACACCAATCGACATGCCCGTCACCCTGGATCAGTCTAAAATGTGCAAGTTTAAAAACACTGCTAATTCAGCCATGTTTGTTTTCTGCCACAGTGGCAACAAACAGAGATCTCTCACTCTTTTTTTCACCCCTCTCTTGATTTTCTGCCCACTCGAAGAGAGCATGAGAGGAACTGACAGGCACAGGAGCAGATGGAGATTGACGGGGATCCTAGGAAAAGAGCTAATTGGGGGAGATTGGGGAGAACTTTGCAACACTAGGCCTAACAGTGGGGGCAATCAGCACCAAATAACTACCTTCCCTTCGTAATCATGGTGCTGCTCTGCTAATTTTTATGCTGAAAATTTAGGAAGCTCTGGCCTGATTATTACATCCACAATTATCGTATTGTCTGGTGTAGACATCCAAAGAATCGCTAATAAAATACTAGTCCCTGCAGGGGAATGAAGAGAGAGTGCAGACAGCTGCTTGCTTGAATATGACTTAACATAAAACAAATGTCCCTCAGCACGCCAAGATTTCACAGTCACCTTGAATGGATATAAAAAGGCTCCTTAAATATTCACTGAAAAACAGGCCTCAAGAAGAATAACCTCTGGACCAGGTTGACCGAATCCGGACATTAATCAGCCCTAGCCGATGACATGCTGGGAAACACATCATCAACATCAGTCTTGTGTTCATCTTGCAGATGGTTGGAGAATGGAAGTATGGAACACCTGAGGAACACAGAGGGTTTGAAAGGCTGGAGCAGTCTGCCATGGCCAGTCAACAGATTGGGCTGGAAACAAAAGAGACTATCATCTGCCAGACTTGATTTATTCCTTGCTTATAGCAGAAACAGTTAGCTGATAAACTCTTCAGACAAGTCCACTACAAGCCAGAAAAACCAGAGTATGATGTGAAACAATGGTATACAAATAGATCTGCTCATTATCATGTGTAGCCTTAGAGTCACGAAGCGCTGAAAAAAGCCAAACAGGTTGGATGTGACTCTATGTTGACACATTAGCTAATATGGACCTTAATTAAACTGTCAACATTGTACGATACACAGCATGCAGAGCAACGTGCACACTATCGACGGTATACTTTTGTAGAAGATTCTAATTGCAAAACCCAAGGAATCATGAGAAACGTCTCGGTGTTTGTCACACACACTTATGGAGATAATAACCTCGGAAATCAAAACACCTGCAAAATCTCATCATTCACTGCAACACGTGAACGGATGTCTGAAAAGAATGAAACAAAGGTCACACAACAGGAGGAGGAGGTGGAGGAGGAAGAGTGCAGATTACAACTCGATTCCCCTTGTTCGATTAGTTGCTAGGCAATCGAGAGCCGTGACCTTGAATACGGAAAGCGGAGATGCGACAGGAAGATAAAATTAGATGGATGGATAGATGGAAAGATGGATGAACGGATATGCGGATATTACGAAAGGAATTAGGAAAATGGTCCGGAGAGAGCGGATTAGAAAAGAGAGCAAGCAAACAAAGGAAGGAAGCCGAGAGCCGGAGGAAGAACTCACCAAACTTCGGCTGTCAAAATGAATCCGTGTTACCATGGCAACTGGAGCACGAAGACCAAACTAATGAGACGAATAATGTGAGAATTGCCAGCCAGCACCAAGGCCTTAAATATGGACTCTAAGGTGTAATTTCATCATTTTCCTTTCCTACCTAGAGGACCTTCAGTTTCATCATTCTCCACTTGTGTCATACTGACCTAATCACCCTCAGTTGTGTTAAACACGTTTATTTATAGGCTAAGATAATATAGAATAAAATATAGAATGCTTGCATACTTCAAGGATATCACACTAGCCGATACTGGGCTTAAAAAGTCAAGGGTTTCCTTCCTAGATCTTTGGAGTTTCATGTAGTTCTGTTGATGCTTTGTTTCACTTGTTCCTTACCAGTTCTACATGGTTTGAACGACAATAAAGCCACTTGACTCGTGAATCGATTCCACTACTCCATGTTGCTCTTGTGCATTATATGCAAAATGCTAGGCACTTCACGAGTTCTTATGTTGACTGTTTTATTCTTTCAAGGCCCAGTGATATTTGGATGAGTATGAAGTCATTGTACAGGAATACCTACATTATTGCATAAGAAGAATTTTAGCCATGCAAGCCAGCAAGAGAGGTTCATCTATACTAACCATAATAACCCTGTCATCATTAAAACTGAAACAGGAAGTAATGCGATAAAGAAGAACGAATCACAATACTTCACATGCATAGCGGCTAGCTTCCACACCGTGGTTGTTTCAGCTGAAGTGAGATCTTGACCACCATTGTTAAGAATATAATGAATTGTTTGAAGTGAACCATAGCCCACTATTTTCAAGAGGACAGGGACTGGCTCCCTTGAACACTCGATAACAGCTTTCAGACACTCACTAATTATACCCAGCACTTGGACAAGAAAGAACCAAAGAATCCTTTCTCACTCTGTTATGACTTTCTATCAAAAAGTGTATCTTTAGATCTATTGTGTATCTCTAATCCAACAGAAGACCAGAACTAAAAGCATGGGTTAGCAGCAGACCAGGCAAACATTGTAAGTGCAGGGAATGGCTTCCATTATTCATACAGCCTAGGGATGTTGTAGCCTAGTGGTTAAGGTTTTGGGCTACCAATCAGAAGGTTGTGAGGTCGATTCCTACATCCACCAAGCTGCCACTGCTGGGCCCCTGAGCATTGTCCTTAACCCTCAATTGCTCAGTTGTATAAAAACAAGATAAAATCTCTGGATAAAAGTGTCTGCTAAATGCTGTAAATGTAATTATGACTTAATCTAGTTTTAGTCCTGTTACAGAAATCTGATAATGCATGTTCTCCATGTTAGATGATACAATGGAGATGTTGTAATGACCTTCAGATAAAGAAAATGTTTTTTTTAGATCTTCAATTTCCTACATACCAAAATATGTTGGTTTCTTACCTCCTAACAATCAAAGCCCTGGCGTTTCATGACACTTAATTGACCCTAGGTGTTTCATGCGAGACTGGAATCTCCCACTCGTGGTATTCCCATCACCCTCTGCATCCTGGGATAGGGTCCGGACTTACCGCTCCGACGATCAGGATGAAGTGCTCACTAAAGATGACTGTAAATATTTTCTATAAGAAACTGTACCCAGTCAAAAGGCACCTTTCTATCCATAGATACCTTAAAGCTATATAGCTTTCGGAAAAAGTTAAAAACATTGGATTTATACAAATATACAGATGTTTAATTATGCTACGTTCCATTATACGTGATTTCACACTAACAAGGTGGCTAGCTAGCAAACTGCATAGCTAAATTTTTGCCTCCAGTTTTGTCTAGGCATGCTGTGTCAAAGAAAAGTAAAAAGAAACTAGAGATTATTGTGTACACAAAGAACCAAGATTGAGCTGCAAAGGTCACGTAGGGACAAAACAGCACAGTGGAGAATGCGAGCGGCAGAGTTCTGGGGGAGGCAGAGGGTACAAACCAGGGAGGCCTTAAGTAGATCATTTGATTTAGGAAAGCCACTGGGGCTGGTGGTAAAGGGGCTGTTTACTGCTCCACAGCCTTTCCACAGGAGCAGTAACCAGCCATGGCTCTGAAAAATAGGCCATCTGTAGAGCGCAACAAGCTCAAGGCAGCGACTCTAGCTAAAAATTCACATCACACCTTTTTTTTTTCTTTTATTATGTGGTTTTGATAAAAATAATTATAGATCACATATTCAAAACCTTAACGATTTAGCTCGGTGTCTTTGTTTGAGTTTTACTACTGATCTGACTGCCCAAAGCTGAGCAAGTTTAATTAAATTTGAGAATTAAATAATTGCCCATTTCCACACTGAAACTTTTCTCACTCAGTCAATGCCTCCACTGAATCTAATGAAAATGTAAGAACCTGTTAGAGACAATTAAACCTTTGAGGGCATTATATCTCTTTTAACAAGCTCGTCCATGGTAATTTGGAGTCACACAGGCACCCGAGATTTCGGGTGACAATGGAAATCAGGATTCATTTACCACTCATGCCCATGGTGCTGTCCTGCCACTGGGGAATGAGAGGTGCAGTCATTACTTGCAGGACGATTTCACGAGCCTGACACCAGCTGGGAGTTAGGTCCGTGTTCTTTAAATCCCGACAGGCCGAGGTGAAAGACGAGACATCACAGACGATGAAGGGGAATGTGACAGTACTTTATTATGATCTGACAAAACAACACCTGGTTGCCTTTGTGTCTGACACAGTCACTCTTCCCAAACATATTTCACCTCAAATCAGATTAGCACAGATCAGGATTTTTTTATTAGCATTCAAATCTCAAGTTGGCAATTTGTCTAAGTATATTTGAGTCACTGAGGAAAAGTACTTGATAATAGAGAAGTCGTGGCCTAATGGTTAGAGAGTCTGACTCCTAACCCTAAGGTTGTGGGTTCGAGTCTCGGGCCGGCCATGACTGAGGTGCCCTTGAGCAAGGCACAGAACCCAGCCAAATGCTCCCCGGGTGCCGCAGCATAAATGGATGCCCACTGCTCCGGGTGTGTGTGCACTTTGGATGGGTTAAATGCAGAGAACAAATTCTGAGTATGGGTCACCGTAATTAGCCGTATGTCACGTCACGTTGAGCAACAGCTGTGGCATTGTGGGCATCGATTTTGATTCGCTGCTTCCTGCCTCTAATAAAGCAAAAACATCCTTGTTTTGGACATCATGGTCAAAAACTCTTCATGTCTTTTATGTCATTTTTATCTAAAGATAAATCAAACTCTGCTCCTAATGACGCCGAAGCTGTCACGGCGAGCCGACTCTGATATCGTAATAAATCCCGCTCCGTAGTGTACCCTCATAGCTTCAGACTTCTTTAGACACTTTTTTTGCCCCCATAGCTATCGCTGTCCCTTTTAATAATTTACATACACTGTTTTATGTCTGTAATGCCATTTCGAGTAAATATGTTTGCTTTGGTGCTGCAAGTGCAGTCAAGATATCCATGATGTTTTATTTCCAATGGCGTCCAAGTTTTGCTTCTTTCAAATCTTCAGTACGCATCGCTGACAACCGGAGCTGCACCACGCTGTAGCAGGTAGACGCACGACCCCAGAGTCGTCAATTTGAGGACAATTCCCTGTGATGCAGCTGCTGTATTTTATATGAATATTAGCATGCTGTCTGTTCCATCCTCAGTAAGATGCTGGCAACACTAATGGCCACTCTTTATTAGGGATTCAAGCATGAAGCAGTCTAGAGATTTGAAACGTTGATGGATGTTAGTACTCTATCAGTCTCAATTGTAAAGTATTGCCTTGACCGATACAGTGGCACAAAACTGGCTGTAGCTTTTGTACCAATTTGTCACAATTGAGTCTCATCCATCAGTGGAATCCTTGGCTTAATTAAGCTGAACAACATTTTGAATGGCATTTTGCAGATGCCCTTATCCAAATCAACATACTTTTAATCTTGTTTTATACAACTGAGCAATTGCCAGTTAAGGGCCATTCTCAGGGGTCCAGCAGAGGCAGCTTTGTGGAACTGGGTTCCAAACTCACAACCTTTTGATCAGTAGTCCAACACCTTAAAGGTGGGGTGCACGTTGTTTGAGAAATGCTTCAGAAAACTGAATCAGACTGACAAACAAAACAGACGTGTAGCCAATGAGCGGAAAGGGGCGTGTCTTGTCAATATGCGGTGGAGAGAGTGTTCGGTGTGCATGTGTGACGTTAGCAGAAAGCGATTAAAACGTTGACATGGCAGATAAAAACGAAAAGGGAAAAAAGACTTACGATAAGGCAAGAAGCAGGACGTGTTAATATAGGATCAGCTTTCCAGCGCTGGAGAGAACTGAAGGTCCTCCGTGTGAAACGGAGCTAAACCTTTCACGGTACAACACACAGTACTACAAACACACATCTGTATTACCACAGTATTACTCATTGTGTTCATTTATTGATAAAAACAATCTCCCCTCGACCAGCTGCCCCAACAGGTTCCGCCATAATAGTTACCTAGGTTACGTACTGTATGTATGTGTGGGGCGGAGCTATCGAAACAGGGGTGACACCCATTTGGGTTAGGGGTGTGTTTGTTTTGGTGATTTCAAATGTCAACATTGGCTTTCAGACATCGTGCACCGAGCCTTTAAGCACTAATCTTCCAGATCCCCCTAATTTTCTGGATTTTGAATAAAATAAATAAATAAATAAATAAATAAATAAATAAATAAATAAATAAATAAATAAATAAATAAATAAATAAAAATCATACTTTTCTGAACTTTTCCTAGATCATTCTTTTTAAATTCACCAAATCGTGATCATCTTCAGATAATGTAGATCGTGTTCACGAACGAACATGACCACAAGCATGCCAAATGAACATGAGGGTACATCACTGCGGTGCTTTTCCACATTCACACCAAACTTGGTGTGTGTTATAACAACCATGACCTCAGCAGTTTCTCCAACAACACCAGCTACTGATCACGAGACCTGGACTTTTGCTTATAAACTCTGTATAAATTGTCCTAAATGGAAGGACCTGATATCTTTAGATTCAGTCAGAGATACTGAGTTGAATGACATCCGATTTATTTCCTCAGATATTTCGAACCGTTTGTTAAGATGCTGTAATTTACAAAGGTGTTGGACTATCAGTTCTTCCATGTTTGCTAAATAATACAGAATGTCGTTTTATGCATGCACTTAAAGTTCTTAAAGTGCCTGAAGCCTGATAATTGCTGCTCGTGGCTATATTTGCTATTACATTTTTTCCCTCGCAGTCAAATAGCTTTCACACGGTATATAAATCTTTTATATAAATATTTAAAATATTTAAAAAAATATATATATAAATATAAATCAATCAATAAACAAATAAACAAACAAATGGATAAATAAATAAGTAAATAAATAAATAAATAAATAAATAAATAAGTAAATAAATAAATAAATAAATAAATAAGAGTTTTTTTCAAATAAATTCTATTATTTTCTACATAGTCATCATTGCAATAAAGACTGTAAGAACACAGATTAGACCAAATGATTCATCTAAACCTCTCTGACTGAGTTTTGATACTTCGTTTGTTTCTCTCTCTAATATTTTGATCACTTTTGATGTTTTGTCAAATTTCCATTTTGGCTTTTTGTATTGTGTCAAACATTTAGAATTATGGTGTCTCCTGTGCCTCAGAAAAACACTTCTCTGTAGGTGTAGGTGCTGCTCTTCTAAGCCTCTTCGTGTGAATGAAGAAGAATTTCACACGAATACAAACCGACAAACAACAAGATAAACCCATGATAATAATAATAATAATAATATGTTCTGGTTAGTGGTGAGATCAAGGAAATAAGAAAGCTTAGAAATACGGAGACGGAAACATACAAAAAGACCTTGGAAGAGAATGAAAAGAATAACCTTGCTATTCAAACTTACCTCTTTTCTAAATGGGTTAAGAGAGAGGAAAAAAAACCGAATGCGTTCACTCGAGATCGCTATCGCACAGCTGGATAACATCTGATTGACTTCTGATCGATATCTGAGAGAAGGAGCTGTGAAAGAAACGGAGCAGAAAAACAAACCTTAACTCACAGATTATTCAGATATAAAGCTTTCATTGAAAAAAAACAAACAAACAAATAAATAAATGAATAAATGATGAAGATGGTGGCACGGTGGATTAGTGGTCAGCACGTTCGCCTCACACCTCCAGGGTCGGGGGTTCGATTCCCGCCTCCGCCTTGTGTGTGTGGAGTTTGCATGTTCTCCCCGTGCCTCGGGGGTTTCATCCGGGTACTCTGGTTTCCTCCCCCGGTCCAAAGACATGCATGGTAGGATGATTGGCATCTCTGGGAAATTGTCCGTAGTGTGTGTGTGTGTGTGTGAGTGAATGAGAGTGTGTGTGTGCCCTGTGATGGGTTGGCACTCCGTCCAGGGTGTATCCTGCCTCGATGCCCGATGATACCTGAGATAGGCACAGGCTCGCCGTGACCCGAGAAGTTCGGATAAGCGGTAGGAAATGAATGAATGAATTATCTGCACAGGTGTTTGAGTGTAATGAAGTAGTAGCAGGATCCATGTTCTGTATGCAACAGGTGATGTTGAAAGCATTAACAAAGCAAACAATGTTAAACAGAGTTGAGATGACTAATAATGGGAATAATCCATAATCCAGAATAGACAAACCACAAGTCAAACAAATCTAATGAGGGCAAGATACAAAGTCAGGAATCGGAAACAAACAGCGAAGGAGTCGTAAACAAATATAGCTAGACAAAGCAACAGTTTGGTACCTCAGGGATGAACTGATGGTACTTCACAATGTAGCGTTCTATGTTCGCAATATATATTAGCACGATTCTGGAAGTAAACCCGAAATGCGCCGTAGGTGACCCAGAAGTGCTAGTATTCCGATGCCGAGTGGAGAGAGGGTTGGTGTGTATGGTTGTTAAAACAGAAAACTATAGTAATAAAAACATAGCATCCATAATAACGACATGAGTCTAAGGGCCTTTTTACACCCGGTCACTTCGTGTGTTGTCTCTCATCCGATAGCTATCTGATTTGTTATAACTGTTCCATTTACATCAGGCCACATAAACGCGTCGCGGCGAATTAGATATCGATCCGATCTTTCTACTCCCGCCCAATATGCAAATATATTTGACCTCGTTTCCGGGGTAATTGAAACGGAACACACTTTGGTGTATGCGGTTTTCAGAATGCAATCAAAAAGAAGATGAAAAAATGTGTTACGACGGTTATGCTACAAAAAACAGCGTTTGCTGTTTGCTCCATTTTCGCTGGTGATGTAGCAGCGCGTTTTAAGCTCCGACGAGACGCCTGGGTGAAATATCACCTGCGAGTGACGTACCTCCGTTTGGGAGGAGTTTAGCGCTGACGTATGTGGCTTGAACAACCACGTTCATTTACACCTGTCCAGTTTCATCTGAAACGCGTCCCAGACCACCTCCTGAAGGGATTCGAACCGTCGGATTGAAAACGCATGAAGTGACCAGGTGTAAAAAGCCCCATAGAGAGAACTATTTCCTTACAAAGAGCTTCAGGAAACTGAAAATTTGTGAAAAGCTTCAAAATGTTTTACCAAAGTTAAATTAAATTAACTGTAACGTACGAGTCAAGGAGAATGGCGTTTAATGCACAAGCTGTTGAACGGATTAGAATTTGAATTAAAAATCGAAATCTACAATGAACTGAAGTATTTTAATCATTATTTTTCAAGGTAAGGTGTAGTTACAGCATCTGTATCTGCTGTAGGTTTGTATTAAAGTTTGAATAATCGGAAAGAATAAAGACCGGTTGTCATGAAAGACACATCCTGTACTTTACTTTCAAAACTTCTCTGTACAAACAACCCAAGAAGCTTTCTCTCTTTTATCCGTGAGCTGCTGCGAGTCAAAAATAAAGTGTTATTTTTATCACGGCTTTACACGACACACCCGCATCCGACACCGAGTCCGTCGTCTCGGCAGCCGTCTCAGCCACGTCTGATTTTTTTATTCACCTCTCAGTGTAGTAGTAGACATCCACACAGCAGGAAACAGAGAGTGAGAACCGAATAAAGAATGAAAGAACATCGTGTAGACAAGAAAAATAGAAGTGTGACGGAAAATAATACAGATATTCTGTAAGAAAGGACAGATTTTTTTTTTGTTTGTTTCTTATCCGGAATCAGCGCTCGATCCTCTTCTGCTACAAAGGCAAAGCTAGCTTAGCTTAGTAAAGTTAGCTCGCTTGCTAATAATATAAGATTAATAATATAAGATCAAATTCAAGTTATTTTCATGCTGGAAACGTCTTCAAGATGCATAGAATGTTTGCTGATACAGTAGACATGAATAAAAAAGGATTAGTGAAAAAAGATAGTAATGAGCTGTATTAAGAAAAAAAAAGGGACAAAAACCTGTCATTCAGTTTAGAAACTGTACTTTTGTCCACCATGTTGAAGGTTTAGGACTCTCTGAAACCTGGGAATCAACATGAGCAACATCTTCATGGACGTCCTAGCATTACGAACATCTTTGTTTTGTCTTTTTTGTTTTTTTTCAAATTTGGTCTGTTTTTTCTGTCCAAATCATCTAAAATCTGTCACTATGTTTTGTTCCATGGTCTCTTTGTTGTTTGTAATTCTGAAGTGTACATACAGTATTAATAACATTAATAAACTTCTGAGAGGGGGCACGGTGGCTAGGTGGTTAGCACGTTTGCATCACACCTCCAGGGTTGGGGCTTCGATTCCCGCCTCCGCCTTGTGTGTGTGGAGTTTGCATGTTCTCCCCGTGCCTCGGGGGTTTCCTCCGGGTACTCCGGTTTCCTCCCCCGGTCCAAAGACATGCATGGTAGGTTGATTGGCATCTCTGGAAAATTGTCCGTAGTGTGTGAGTGTGTGAGTGAATGAGACTGTGTGTGTGCCCTGTGATGGGTTGGCACTCCGTCCAGGGTGTATCCTGCCTCGATGCCCGATGACGCCTGAGATAGGCACAGGCTCCCCGTGACCCGAGAAGTTCGGATAAGCGGTAGAGAATGAATGAATGAATTTCTGAGAAGTTTAATGGGGTGTGGCTTAATATTCTAATGAGCACACTTGATTGACAGATCACAGAAGTAGAGCTAGATTAGCTTTTGAAGACTAGCTTGTGTGGGAAGGACGACTGGGATTGGTGGAGCTTGTACGGGGATCATGCAAGACTGCATGTAGATGTTTTTGCTTTGCATTATATATTGAATCCACAAGACAAGTATTAACCTACTTCGATAGCAGCAGCAATCATCTGATCTCTGGAGCTTTATAAGAAAAAAGAAAGTGCCAAAGGAGAGATATAGAGCAAAAAATCTAAACCACCAAGGACATTTTTAAATAAAGAAAATGAAGAGATGAATAGAATAGGAAGTAAGTAAGGCTGAGTTAATGCAAACAAGAAAGGCGACAATGAATGGATCCTGAGAGAATTAGAGAGAGAGAGAGAGAGAGAGAGAGAGAGAGAGAGAGAGAGAGAGAGAGAGAGAGAGAGAGAGAGAGAGAGAGAGAGAACACACAAAAGAGAGGACAATAGAGAGGACACTTAGGGAGGCTGAATTCCTAAGGCAGGTGTGTGTGTGTGTGTGTGTGTGTGTGTGTGTGTGTGTGTGTGTGTGTGTGTGTGTGTGTGTGTGTGTGTGTGTGTGTGTGTGTGTGTGTGTGTGTGTGTGTGTGTGTGTGTGTGTGTGTGTGTGTGAGAGAGAGAGACAAACCTGCTTATGTGTTGCATTTACAACATCCTTAGTAAGTGCCTGGGACATTCAACTAAAATAGGCTTTTAGTTACTCATTACAATATTAGGCCACGCCCCTCTAGCCTTTTTCTGTGACCTTTATAGACAATATCAATATCATTATAGACAACCACTTTGTCAATGTGGAAAGAGATGGTACAATATTTTGGGGATTAGAAACTAAATTAGCTGTTGGACATGACAAGATGCAAATAAAAAAAAGAACTATGTATATAAGATTAAAGACATCTCTAGTTGGGACTGATTATGACCTGAAGCGATGTAGCTGGGATCGACGTACTGTAGGAGATAGGATTTACTCAGAGCCGGTGTTTATACATGTGGGTTGTTTTCCCTCTGATGTTTTCTGGCTTACATCCAAATACAGACAGGAATATTTGGATCATTAAACAGATAATGTCTTGTAGCAATGAGACACATAGTTTTCTCAGCCAAAGAAACCACAATCAAGAACAACGTAAGGTGACGAGTCCATTCACCAGCTTGTAATAAATGTCTCTTATGTTTGCTTGTCTTTCACGATCTCTTTAAAGACGCCCGAGATCGAGTACCGAAACGAACTAAAGGTCAAACATGAATTAACAGCTGATTCTCTGCTGCACTTGGTCTAATGAGTGGAATGATTTTTTTTTCCAGCTGCCAAGGACACTTATCATTCCCTGTTGGTTCAACCACGGATTTGTCTTAGGCTTTCAAATAAGCCATCCATGTGTAATTCAATTAAGGAGCACTTCAGGCAAACTGGACTCCTGGAACTGACATCCTGAGAGAAGAGCATTTGGACAGGCTCAAACACACACCATACAGAGTGAGGAGCTTAGCTTTTGTCAGATTTGTTTGGAGTAGAAGCTTCTTACCAGGAGTGTGGTCCAGGGTTGGGCTGAAGAGCGGGTGAGAGTGCTAGCAAAAAATGCTAGGTTATTTATCTGAAGTGTTCTTGCTTGGTTTTGTGCCCTGGTACAAGAATAAACACACAAACTCGTTGTTATTCATGTTTTCTTCTGCATTTACAAATGAATACTTAAAGAATCATGTGGTTTTATAAATAATGTGGATTTCATAGTTTAATGTAGTGAAGCGAAGCAGACGTAGCATCATGGGAATTCTCTGTGATACGAAATGAATCATTTGTAAAAAATCACAATTTTCTTTCACACGATTCACTGATTCACACGAATCACGTGTAAAAATGAATGTGAAAACACATGCAAAAACAGACGAATCATGTCTGGATCAGTGAATCATGTGAAAGAATCACATTTAAAAATAATGTGAAAACAAATGCAAAAACAAATGAATCATGTGTGAATCAGTGAGTCATGTGAAAGAATCACATGTAAAAATTAATGTGAAAACAAATGCAAAAACAAATGAATCCTGTGTGAATCAGTGAATCACGTGAAAGAATCACATGAAAAAGTAATGTAAAAACAAATGCAAAAACAAATGAATCCTGTGTGAATCAGTGAATCATGTAAAAGAATCACATGAAAAAATGAATGTCAAAAACACGTGTGAAAACAGGTGAATAATGTGAATCAGTGAATCATGTGAAATAATAACATTCATCCATTCATCTTCTACCACTTATTCGAACTTCTCGGGTCACGGGGAGCCTGTGCCTATCTCAGGCGTCATCGGGCATCGAGGCAGGATACACCCTGGACGGAGTGCCAACCCATCACAGGGCACACACACACTCTCATTCACTCACACACTCACACACTACGGACAATTTTCCAGAGATGCCAATCAACCTACCATGCATGTCTTTGGACCGGGGGAGGAAACCGGAGTACCCGAAGGAAACCCCCGAGGAACAGGGAGAACATGCAAACTCCACACATAAAAGGCGGAGGCGGGAACCGAACCCCCAAACCTGGAGGTGTGAGGCGAACGTGCTAACCACTAAGCCCCCCTAAGAATCACATGTAAAAATGAATGCGAAAACAGATAAATCAAGAGTGAATCAGTCAATCATGTGAAAGAATCACATGAAAAAAATAATTCAATAATGTGGAAATAAAATATATGCAAATACAGAAGAATCATGTGTAAAACAAATGAATCATTTGAAAGTATCATATGTTAAACACAATTAAATACAGTACATAAATGTGTACGTTAAAACCTGAATCAGTCACAAGTTAAAGCCAATGAGTCATATAAAATCTTCCTGAGTAAATAAATCAATCATATAACAAACCAACAATTAAATTGTGTAGATAAAGCCATCACGGGAAATATTAACATGAAACTAAAGAACCAGGTTAAAGAATAAAGAAATTGTGAGAAAAAAGAAAATAAAAGAGGAAGAAAAATAAAAACTCAAAAGAAAATGCAAAAAAATAAATACATGTAGCACGTATGGGAATAAAAACGTGAATAAAAGTGTCTAAAATTTTAAATACATGAAGTCGGTACTTTTTTGTCGTTAAAGAGCAAAGGACATTTAAAGGAGTGTGATAAGTCACCACTTGGTGTTTAAATCCTGCACTCAGGGCTGCTTCCTATTGTTACCAAATGAAAATTAGCGCGCCTGAAAGAGCCACGGATACAAAACCGAAGCTTTTAGTGTGTCTCTGCTGGATGTTTCGGAGCTGCTGTGTGGGTGGAATGGAGTACATGAGGTCAGGCTTCGAGCAGCTGTGTCCATACGTGAGCTTGCTCGTGGGTGGACACAGAAACACTCCTGAAAAGGTGAAAAAAAAAGTTAAGTCACTCGTATTGCCTCGATGTTGCCTTTGCTCAGCAGCAGTATAGTAACTCAGTCCGTGGGGGAATCGGCGCTGCCCCGGCTTCGCTCTGAAATGCAATAATGCAAAAAAAAATGAATGATGTGTGAATCAGTGAATCATGTGAAAGAATCACATGTAAAAAGTAATGTAAAAACAAATGCAAAAACAAATGAATGATGTGTGAATCAGTGAATCATGTGAAAGAATCACATGTAAAAAGTAATGTAAAAACAAATGCAAAAACAAATGAATGATGTGTGAATCAGTGAATCATGTGAAAGAATCACATGTAAAAAGTAATGTAAAAACAAATGCAAAAACAAATGAATCATGTGTGAATCAGTGAATCATGTGAAAGAATCACATGTAAAAATTAATGTAAAAACAAATGCAAAAACAAATGAATCATGTATGAATCAGTGAATCATGTAAAAGAATCACATGAAAAAGTAAATAAATTTTTTGGAAATAAAATACATACAAAAACATATGAATCAAGTGAATCAGTGAATCAAGCAATAGAATCACATATAAGAATGAATGTCAAAAACACGTGTGAAAACAGGTGAATAATGTGAATCAGTGAATCATGTGAAAGAGTCACATTCATTCATTTTCTACAGCTTATCCGAACTTGGATAAGCTTGAATGGAGTACATGAGGTCAGGCATCGAGCAGCTGTGTCCATACGTGAGCTTGCTCGTCGGTGAACACAGAAACACTCCTGAAAATGTGAAAAAAAAAGTTAAGTCACTCGTATTGCCTCGATGTTGCCTTTGCTCAGCAGCAGTAACTCACTCACTGCCCCGGCTTCGCTCTCCGGCCACAATTTTTATGGTAATTGCAATATATTATGATGCAGCATCTTGTGATTGACACTAAATCACACAGTTATTCTCTGCAGTCCTTCTCAGGTTTTCTGTGCGTTTTGTTCGCCTCTGTTTTGCATCTCTCTCCGTGTCTTCTTCGATACGGCGGACGGCAGAAAGGGGTGAAGAGCTATTTCGGCTCCAATATTTCAGTAATAAAATACAGGAGTACCGTTATAATGAAATCTGTCCTCGCTCTCGCTTTACAATGACATCAAATTCATTTTTCATCACACAAACCAGAGACCCAGATGCGTCCCTGAAATCTTTGCTTTGGAATAAAAATAGACATTTTGGGCATTGAAATATCTCTTTATCCTGAGATAAAGGAACCGACCCATACAGTAGCTTTGACCTGATCAGTCTGGGTTCAAATTCTCTTGAAACTTTGTCGATATTAATGATCACTGAACTAGCAAGACTTTGATCCATGTGGGTTTCTCACAGTTCTCCAGTCTCCCCAAAATTTAATGATACAGAGATCAGCACTTTCTAGATCTTAGTTCTTTGAGAAGAATGCGTGCGCTGCTACGCTAATACGAACCGGTGTTCTATCCGGGGTGAATTCCGACCCTATTCCGAATATTCCGCATTGAACATAATGCTGAACAATATGAAGCAATAGTGGGTACTTTTCCAATAACAGCATATTCCTGAGTGCTTTATTATTATTTTGTACTCCAGCTATTTGCCATCCATCCATCTATCCATCCGTCCATCCAATTTCTGTAGTGCTTATCCTACACAGGGTTACAGGAAACCTATCCCATATGGTGCTAACTCATTACAGACACACAAACACAGACACACAAACACACATAATTTAAAGATGACACTAAACCTACAACGCATGTGTTTGGGTTGGGGGAGGAAACCAGTAAACCCTGAGGAAACCCCCGATACACAGGAAGAATACGCAAACTCCACTTGTGACCGTTCATGACATACAAAGCACTGATGCTGGAGGTTCATTCCATAAATGTTAAATAGATTTAGAATTATGTGGAGCTTCTTTGTGAAGTCCTTGTGAATGGGCTGTTACTATAGTAACAAACAACTTGTTAGAACGAGTGCATGGATATTAGCATGTGATTTGTTATTTTGTTAAAAACGTGTTCAGTTAATGTTACCGATGGTTTATTAATGCTGTACCATCTACAGTTCCTTCATGTTATTCTTCAAGTTAAAGCTAACTTATTATAAAGTGTCACTGAAATAAAGATGGGGGCACGGTGGCTTAGTGGTTAGCACGTTCGCCCTCACACCTCCAGGGAAAGGGGGTTCGATTCCCGCCTCCGCCTTGTGTGTGTGGAGTTTGCATGTTCTCCCCGTGCCTCGGGGGTTTCTTCTGGGTACTCCGGGTACTCCGGTTTCCTCCCCCGGTCCAAAGACATGCATGATAGGTTGATTGGCATCTCTGGAAAATTGTCCGTTGTGTGTGTGTGTGTGCCCTGTGATGGGTTGGCACTCCGTCCAGGGTGTATCCTGCCTCAATGCCCGATGACACCTGAGATAGGCACAGGCTCGCCGTGACCCGAGACGTTCGTATAAGCGGTAGAAAATGAATGAATGAATGAAATAAAGATCCAATACATGCAACATTATTTTCTAACAGAAAATGAACCGTTATTTTTTCAGAACTACACTTCAGCCTAAATGAACTCATTTAAAAAAATAACGTACAAACGCATCGTATGGTAACGGTGACGGAGTTACTTTATTTAAAAAGTAATTCGTTAGAGTATCAGTTACTGTCAAATGTAACTGCGGTACGGTAACGCGTTATTGCCCAACACTCTTCATAAAGCAGTGTTTGCTTTAACTATGGATGGTTAGTTAACTACTAAAGATTAGTCTTCCAACCCACCATTATCTCATTTATACAAGTGACCCATTAAGAGTTAAGAGCCTTGACCTAATACCAGGCACTGTCAGAATTGTGGTTTTGGGATTTGAACTCCCAGCCATCTGATCAGTAGTCCAGCTTTTACCACTGTGTATAGTAAAAGGTTGTTGAGAGGTCTATTAGGGTAATACTGCGTTCAATGGCAATCCCTTCACTCCTACCATCTGGTAGTATTCGATCTTCTGATTGGGGCAGTCGTGGCCTAATGGTTAGAGAGTCTGACTCCTAACCCTAAGGTTGTGGGTTTGAGTCTCGGGCTGGCCACGACTGAGGTGCCCTTGAGCAAGGCACCAAACTGCTCCCTGGGCACCGCAGCTTAAAAATGGCTGTCCACTGCTGTGTGTGTGTGTGTGTGTGCACTTTGGATGGGTTAAATGCAGAGAAGAAATTCTGAGTATGGGTCACCGTACTTAGCCGTATGTCATGTCACTTTTCTGGGGAAGCACGTATCTGGTTACACCTTCTCAACCATTTTGGCTATGGTCAAGTGTTGTAGGTGTTTCTCCTCATGTTACTGTGTTCAAGTTCCTTCAAGCATCTTCCAGTTGCTGCTCACATCACAATCAATACACAGATGCTTGCCTAGCCGATAACACAACATCTACCTAAAGACATTCAAACCTTGCTCACCATTATGATCTCTAATGGTTCCTGGAGGCAGTGGTGGCTCAAGAGGTTAAGGCTCTGGGTTGTTTATTTGGAGAATCGAGGTTCAAGCTCCAGCACCACCAAGGCACCACTGTTAAGAGCTTGAGCAAGCCCCTTAACCCTCACTGCTCCAGGTGAGCTGTATCATAACTGGCCCTGCACTCTGAGCCCGACCTTCAAAGTTTATGGCAGGGGCATCAAACTCAAATTCACAGTGGGCCAAAATATAAGACTGAGATAAAGTCAAGGGCCAAAACAATATTTATTGAAAAATAAACTACAACTGTTATGTAATGTTCAACCTTTTTCGTATGGAAACAAATTTAGTTTTGCTTCAACACAGGATTTGGAACAACCAGAGCTTGATATTACAAACACATAAGAAATTTAAATGTGAAATAAAAGACACATCAGTGGTGTTCATTTCGCAAACTCTGACCATACACCAAACTTTTTGACAAACTCTCCCTCATTAAAGGGCAGATTTTGTTGTCTCTGCTGCCACAATAAAGCCTTACAGCCTTTACAGCAGCTTCACTTTTTGATGTTGCTTTCATGAACATAGTCTGCCGGGAAACCAGACTTTTTTTTTTCCATCTCCTCCACCTTCTGGAGCTTCTGCTTTACGTCCAGGTCCTTATACTTCTCATAATGTTTCGTGTCATAGTGTCTTCTTATGTTATATTCTTTCGTTACAGACACGTTAGCTCCGTTAGCACACGAGACAAACAGGTCTGTCCTTTATATTCGTGAACAGATAATCTGCCTCCATCCTGTCCTGAAAGCTCCTATTGTCCATCTTTCGTTTGGCCATTTTTGTGGAGGGTGAATTAACTTGCCCGATGTGACTGTAACATGGTTGTTAACGACTGTCAACAGAGAATGAGGGGCACTTGCTGTTCGTGACTACGCGTCAATACAGTGGCAAGGCATTCTGGGATTTGTAGTATTAGCGGAGCATGCGGCTAGACAGCTGTAATGCACATTCGATATGATCTCACGGGCCAAATATAATTACACCGCGGGCCAAATTTGAGTTTGACACCCCTGGTTTATGGGGTTATGAGAAGAAAGCTTTTCACTCTGCTATAATGTATATGTGACAGAATAAAGGATTTGATTCTATCTATTTATTTAAGCCAGTAGAATGGCTTGGCCCCATTCCTCAAAATACAATGAAGGCCATAATCTGTCCTGATAACCAGTAATAACCTTCCCCTGGCTCCTGTACTAGCATATCTCTAATAAATTACTCTTTGTCAGACAGTTGCACTGGACATACTGAAAGTAATTTACCCTTAACTGATACACACCTCTTAGAAAAGACTTCCACTAGTACAGTGGTGTTCCAATCTTATCCGATAAAAAGATCCGGCATGGAAGGAGGTTTTCATCCCAATCAAACGGGAGATAGAGGATCAAATAACAGCAAAAACATATCTTGGTCTGCTCATATAATACACAATGATTACTTGTGAACCTAAAATAACTGAGATTTTCTACCACAAACAATAATTATCAAATTTCATCACTTTTCCAAATGTCAAGGATGCATCCACTGTGACTTAATCTACTGAAAATCCCATAATGCAGCACAGTAACTAAAAAAAATGGTGATTAATGATGATGATGATGATGATGATGCACCTTCTAATAAGCACGCCTGGAACAGAGAAGGTTAAGGGCCTTGCTCAAGGGCCCAACAGTGGCAGCTTAGCGGTACTGGGGCTTGAATCCTACAAAATCAACAACCCAGAGCTTTAACCACTTGAGCCACCACTGACCATAAGGTTTTGTGCTATTTGTGGGAGGGGCATAATGCCTTTTCAATGTCAATCTTAGTCACCATGTCTATGGGAGAGGGCAGATAACCATTTCGGGTGCTTTCACACCTATAGTTCGGTTCATTTGGTCCGGACCAAAAGCAAAAAATGACCCATCGTAGCTTTTTATCAGTTTTGGTTCCTTTTCACACCACACCGATCGTTCTGTTGAAACGAACCAAAATGCAGTCATGTGATAACATCCACAGCACTCATTGGCCACATGTCTTTGAGCATATTTCCTAAACCGCTTCTCGAAACGGCGAAGACGCATCGAGAGACACTTCAGGAGGCGCGAGCATTACTTTTGCGAAACCGTGACATGCTCATCTTCCGAAAATATTGCCAACGACCCACTACGGCAGCTGGTTTAGTCCAAAATGCACAATACTTTTTGCAGTCAGGTCTATTCGATCTCAGACCACAAAGTTCATCTGAAAGTGACAGTGGGGATGTGGTAGCTCAGTGGTTAAGATGTTGGGCTACTGATCGGAAAGTCATGGGTTCAAACCCCAGGTCCACCAAGCTGCCACTGCTGGGCCCCTGAGCAAAGCCCTTCACCCTCAATTGCTCAGTTGTAAGTCACTCTGGATAAGGGTGTCTGCTAAATGCTGTAATTGTACCGAGACCACCTCTTCAAGGAGGTCTTGGTATGCTTGTTCGGTCCACTTTTGGTGCGCACCAGAGTTCTCACCTGCACAAAAGAACCGCACCAAACGAGCGATCGAACCCTGGTACGATTCAACCGAACTAAACAAGGCAGGTGTGAAAGCACCCTTAAAAATTACACGTCAGCCTTCCCTTGTGTTCTCGGTTTGTAGTAGTATAATAGGGTTGGTGACTGGGGTAGCTGAGGTGGCAGATGACCAAAATTAGAAAGTAGTTCCTTAGCTTTACTGCGACCATGTGTAGTTACTTACTTGTTGGGTAAAGGCCAAGAACACGAGCAGCTCTCAAAGACAAAAGTTCCTCTTTTGCATTTTTGGTGTTACATCAGCAAGCATCATGGTGTAGCACCATGTGTTACTCCAATCATCTTCATCATGGTCTATCTAAAGCAAACCTATTTATCCAACAGATGACTAAGTGTCTTGACTACCCGTTCAACAGCTTTGTCATTCTGTGGTTCAGCTGAAGAATGTGATCCCGAGCCAAACACACACTCTCTCTCATACTCACACACACACACACACACACATAAATGTTCCTGTGATCTGTTGACAGATGACACCCCGAAGTGATTTGTCACCCGAATGAAAACGCCTCAATTTGCCTCTATACATAAAGTGCTGAATTATAGAAGAAAAAAAAAAAGAAGAAAAAAAAAAAACCGCAGCGAGCTGAAGACGGAGTGTGTGTCAGGACGGTGGAGGCAGGTCATTTCCCCTCCCTTGCAGGAGGCCTCTGGTGCACACTGAGCTCTGAGAGCTTCGATGGCAGCTATGGATGATTCCACACCAGTGTGTGCCGACTCAGCATCTTTCTCAGCATCCCGGCATTCAACTCCACACTTTTATCATCTGTCATCCGTCATTCAGCTGAGAATAGTCAATGCTCCTGACTGGTGGACTTGGAGTGATGGTAGACAATAAATGTGCTGACATTTTGCATTGTGTAATTGATGATATGATGAAACCACACACACACACACACACACACACACACACACACACACACACACACACACACACACACACACACACACAATGAAGATAATGTTGTCACGGTGGAACTCAAAGTTCTCACACTGAAGGCTTTTTTTTTTCGTTGATGAATGCTTAGCCAAAAACAATTCATTCATTCATTCATTCTCTACCGCTTATTTGAACTACCTCGGGTCACGGGGAGCCTGTGCTTATCTCAGGCGTCATTGGGCATCAAGGAAGGATACACCCCGGACGGAGTGCCAATCACAGGGCACACACACACACACTCTGATTCACTCACTCACACACACACACACACACACACACACACTACAGACAATTTTCCAGAGATGCCAATCAACCTACCATGCATGTCTTTGGACCGGGGGAGGAAACCGGAGTACCCGGAGGAAACCCCCGAGGCACGGGTGGAGAACATGCACAAGATGGAGGCGGGAATCGAACCCCCAACCCTGGAGGTGTGAGACGAACGTGCTAACCACCGTGCCCCCTTGAAACATTTTTAAAAGTCAAAAAAAAAAAAAGATTATGAGATTAAGTTAAATAAATTTCTATGTTCTATAAATATGTCCATGAAAGATATTCAATTGCAGCACTGTTGTTGTTTTTTTCTCAGTTAAATCCTATGCAGACATGTTGTGTGTTGTTACACATTTTAATTAACTCCTATTTTTTTTTATCATTTATTATTTATTTTTTTTTCTATTTTCAGTTAATCATTTTGTTAGAGTTCTTTTTATATCAGTTTATCTTCACACCATTTATGTTTATTTATTTGATTTATTTCCCTGCAGAATAAATTCAGCTCATCACAACATCCAAGATAAACAAATTATCCTTCACCGTCATCACAAAATGCTGTCGCGTCTCGTTTATAATCGCAGCAATGCTAACGTGAGGAAAAGGCCGAGAACCTTCGGTCTCGCTGTCATTTCTGTTACACAAGAAAGAGGTGATATTTCCTTTAGTCAGCACTCACACTGATCACATCTAATATCTTCTCTTCGTACGTAGCAGCAAAATGATATGATCCGAAAGAAATGAGATGAACTTGATAACATTTCAGCAGCATAAAGTTGTTTTGAAAGGCACCGAGCTGTCAGTGTGTGTTAGCGTCTGATGACAGATTTTGTCACCACTCTTACTGTGAGATATGATAATTAAATTTGGAGCTGACAAAACTTATACTCACTGCGGCTAATAACAAACGGCAAGGATGTCGGAACAGAAAAGTGAGTGTAGCGGAGAATTTTAAGTGAATGCAGGTTCTAATTTTTTAATTTTTTGTTTAATTTTTATTTCATTATTATTCTTTCTATAATAATAATAATAATAATAATAATAATAATAATAATAATAATAATAATAATAGTACTAATAATAATAACAATAATAATAATGATTATTATTGTTATTATTATTATTATTGTAGTTAAACATAATAATAATAATAATAATAATAATAATAATAATAATAATAATAATAATAATAATATGTTGATTAAAGTAAGAGAAAACAAAAAAATGTAATAGAATTAAACAAATAAAAAATAAATTAATAGGAAAAAAGTATAGAAAACACAGGAAAAGGCTGAAATGAAAAAAAAAGGAAAAAAATATTCTCACAATCTGAATGAATGTTATTTCTATTTGGAGTATCATGTAAGGAGTAAAGTGCTAGCCATCCAGATTTCTTTGAATATATACATAATTAAAAATCTAGACAGATGCATTAAAGAAAGAGGCATTAAATTAAAATAATAGGAAAACAGCTGACTACTCAGAGAGCTGTAAAAATCTTCTTTATGGGATTGTTAAGTTTTCCTTAATGAACATTACAGAAAATAAATAAATAAACCTACGATCGATACCATACAAAGGCAAGACATGACCAGCCTGGAGCAAAAGATATATCTGATAACTATAGAGCTACTGCAGCTTTAGTGATTGGACCCCTAATAATAAAGCCTGATTACGCCAGGGTTCCTACAGGGTTCCTGCGGCGTTGGTGATTAGAAGAGAAAACATCACTCAAGATGTGTCAGAGCTGCAGTGTTGGGCAGTGAAGCCTTAACAGCAGAGCGTTGTCACAGCTGGTGTTTGTGCCTCGAAGAGCTTCACATGGAATTACTGTACTAAACGGTTCCTAAAAGACCTTTGGTGCTTGGACCACTGGTGACAAAAAGATGACAAAATACGTCTGCATGGTGTGTTTGGATACTGGTGGATCAAGCGGTTAAGGCTCTGGGTTGTTAATCATAGAATGGGAGTTCAAGCTGTGACTGTTGGGCCCTTGAGCAAGGCCCTTAACCCATTTTGCTCCAAGGGTGCAGTATCATTGGCTGACCCTGCACTCTGACCCTCCCCAACCTCAAAAGATGGTATATGTGAAGAAAGACTTTGGCTGTGTTGTAATGTTTCTTAACCCTTATTAAGAAAAGATCCCATCAGTTCAGGACTCCTTCATCTTTGGTGCTTGGCCCCCTAAAATGACAACATGAATTGACTATAGAGCTCATATGATTGACTATAGAGCTCATATGATTGATTATAGAGCTCATATGTTTGACCATAGAGCTGATATGATTGGCTATAGAACTCATATGATTGGCTATAAAACTCATATGATTGACCATATAGCTCATATGATTGGCTATGGAACTCATATGATTGACCATATAGCTCATATGATTGACTATAGAGCTCATATGATTGACTATAGAGCTCATATGATTGACCATAGAGCTGATATGATTGGCTATAGAACTCATATGATTGGCTATAGAACTCATATGATTGACCATATAGCTCATATGATTGGCTATGGAACTCATATGATTGACCATATAGCTCATATGATTGACTATAGAGCTCATATGATTGACTATAGAGCTCATATGATTGACTATATAACTCATATAATTGACCATAGAGCTCATATGATTGACTATAGAGCTCATATGATTGACCATAGAGCTCATATGATTGACTATAGAGCTCATATGATTGACTATAGAGCTCATATGATTGACTATAGAGCTCATATGATTGACCATAGAGCTCATATGATTGACTATAGAGCTCATATGATTGGCTATAGAGCTCATATGATTGACCATAGAGCTCATATGATTGACCATAGAGCTCATATGATTGACTATAGAACTCATATGATTGGCTATAGAGCTCATATGATTGACCATATAGCTCATATGATTGACTATAGAGCTCATATGATTGGCTATGGAACTCATATGATTGACTATAGAGCTCATATGATTGACTATAGAACTCATATGATTGACTATAGAGCTCATATGATTGGCTATGGAACTCATATGATTGACTATAGAGCTCATATGATTGACTATAGAGCTCATATGATTACTCTATACAGAGATATGGAACCAAATTCCATTACATTTGAATATAAACTTACATTAGTACATTACTACAGTACTCAGGATACTTTCAGGCCTGGACACTTTCAGAACTCCTTCATCTCTAATGATTGGCCCCTAAAACATAAAATGACTAGAGAGCACATGTACCCTTGTTATTAAAGACCAAATTTCTTTATTGGAGCTTCTCATGTACAGTAGCTATGTATAAATATACATAAAACCACCATGCAGATGTGGCGGCTCGTTCTTTTTCGACGTGTGACTGACGTGTGACACGTTTATCACACGGTTATCAGGCGGTCGTCATGAGCCCCCCTCTCTACAGGCAATCAAGGACGTGTGAATTTTCTAACATAGCCACCCTCATTTTTAGCTGTTGTAATGCAATTCCAAAAATAAATGTTGTATTGGTGTGAGGTTCATGGACTTCAGATCTCCTTAGTATCACAGAGTAACTGGAGATGTCTCAGGATTCTTAGAGTCGGCCTCGGCTCAGTGGACGTCCGAAGGCTTCGTCCCACAGAGGACGTTGGGAGCTGGTACAGTGTCTGGATGCCTCGGGATGGGTACAAAGAGAGCAGCAGTGGAAAGGGATTAACATATCTGCTGTTCATAAAAATGTGCTGGTCTGATGTACTGGTGTATGATATTATGGGATGTATTATGTGTACGCCTGACTAAAGAGATGAGTTTTTAATCTATGTTTAAACTGGGAAAGTGTGTCTGAGCCCCAAAAACTATCAGGAAGACTATTCCAAATATATTTAAAATACATATTAAAACGCATCACCAAGCATAACAACACTGCACTATTAGAGACATCAGTTTTAATAGCAATCCTCAGATTTGCAGGAGGTGAATACCAGAGTTCGCAGATCGACCTACTGTACAGTATCTGTCTGTGAGACATGATGGAGAGAACACCCCTTTGTTATGCTTACTAGCGGAGCAGAGCTGGGTGTTATCAGCAATGTTCTCACCATCCTCCTTCTACTGTTCTGTCTTCTGGGAGAATGATGTGCCTTGAGAACAACCTTCAGAAAACTTCACCTGTGCCCCTTTCCCACCGAGGCAGTTTGAGTGCAGGTTCGGAGCCTAATTTAGAACCAGTTCTTTCTGTTTCGACCGCCAAAGCACCGGCTCTGAACCATGAAAAGTGGTTCTTAAGTAGCACCAAAACGTCGCTGGTCTAAACTTAAGAACCGCTTGCGTCAGTAGCTGTGGGCGGGGCTACTGTTAGCGCATTTGATAATGTACCTTAAGTATACTAATGTTTAATACACTTTTACTTTACCGCGATATGATACATTATCAGCACACATGATAGTAGGTAGCTACATGCTAAGGCTAACTTTTTTCTGTGTTAATGATAAAATAACGTCACGTACACGTTTTATTCGCCGCATTTGGATGCCGATGTAGGTTCACAAAGCCATGAGCATTAACAGTAAAGCAACATCCGCTATTGTTAATGTTGTGTTTGTGTTTGCCGCTGCTGCGCTAACGTCGCTGGGACACGTGACACGTATACAGTGACGTCACACTCGGCGCTGTGATGGCTCTCTAGCCGGTGGAAAGGCAAACCGGTTCTTAGAAGGTTTGCCAGTGGAACCAACTTTGAACCAGCACTAGCGCTAGCTCTGAACCAGCAACCGGTACTTTTTGGTGGAAAAGAGGCACTGGATGACACCTGAGATTGAGGCCCCTCCGTGACCCGAGAATAGTTCGGATAAGCGGTAGAGAATGAATGAATGAATGAATGAATCTATACATTTGCAAACTATGACCTACGACTCCATGACGTGTTCTGTAGTAATGTTATGATGACCAGTTGTACTGATTTATCTTCCCGGTTACACAGTAGAATGATCGATGCCTCCGAGCCGGCGTGTCCCGTGCACTCGACCTCCCTCCGGTCAGCGATAGAGATCTCTCAGACCGTCCACATCGACTTCGTGAAGGACAATTAAAGCTGCATTAGTCAAAGCACTCAAAGAACCTCTCTTATCTAATATAGCTCAATCTAAACGCGCTTCTATTGAATTGCGTAGCGCTTTAGGGTTGGGGGTTGATATCTGCTTCCTCTCTCCTGGCCTAATTGCATCAGTTTTATTTGTAACCCAGCTTTGTAATGCGTGTCTGTAAGAGTCGCATAACCTACAGATAGCATCTGGAACGAGCGCAAGAAACTTTTAGTGTCTGAGTCATTTTACAAAGAGCATATCCAATAAACCTGCTGTGACTGCTCGAGTAGCGCCAGCCTTTGGCGGGACTTTTCATATATATAAAGGATATAAAAATGAATAAAAAAAACCCTTTCACACGGAACGACGTGAGTAATATGCGAGCGCATGTGACAAACAAGTAGAAAGGACATTTCCTGAACTTGCACGTTAATGGAAATTGCACTTGGTGTCAGCTGCACATCAAGCGAATAACGTGTGACTAATGGAACCTCGTGTGAAAGTAAATGATGTTGGGAAAAAATGAGTATAAAGGAATGATCCAATGAGAAGCTTTGATTTATTATGAGTTTGAATTACATAAAGGCAAAAAATATGAATTGTTCTTTTTTTTGCTGTTTTTATAAGATGATGATAATAATAATAATAATAATAATAATAACAATAATAATAATAATAATAACAACAACAATAAAAATAATAATAATAATAATAATAATAATAATAATAATAATAATAATAATAATAATAATAATAATAATAATAAATGATAGAAATAAGAGGGCACGGTGGCTTAGTGGTTAGCACGTTCGCCTCACACAGGGTTGGGGGTTCGATTCCCACCTCTGCCTTGTGTGTGTGGAGTTTGCATGTTCTCCCCGTGCCTCGGGGGTTTCCTCCGGGTACTCCGGTTTCCTACCCAGTCCAAAGACATGCATGGTAGGTTGTTTGGCATCTCTGGAAAATTGTCCGTAGTGTGTGAGTGTGTGAGTGAATGAGAGTGTGTGTGTGTGCCCTGTGATGGGTTGGCACTCCGTCCAGGGTGTATCCTGCCTCGATGCCCGATGACACCTGAGATAGGCACAGGCTCATCGTGACCCGAGAAGTTCGGATAAGCGGTAGAAAATGAATGAATGAATGAAATTAAATAATAAAAAAAATAGGGAAAAAAAGAATCAAATTAAAAAAATTAAGTAAGAACAAAAAAAAAAAAGAGTTAGAAAATAATAAATGAACACAGACAAAAATAAAATAGAAAGCTGATGAGAAAATTCCTCAGCTTTCATTAATCAGGTTGTGAGGTTTTACTCAGGTGAAAAGACATTTTAGGCAGCGCATGAAGCAATTGGTTTAGTTCCTTTAAGCCAGATGAGTTAGTGTATACACACACAAGTACACACACACACACACACACACACACACACACACACACACACACACACACACACACACACACACACACACACACACACACAGATCTATAACTGTGTAGCTGTGTAAAGAGTAATGATCTGTTGGTGATTCTCTGGGTTTTAACTCTGTTTCGTTGCACAAAGCCGCCGGCGGTTTCTTCAGTTCTGCTACGCTGAATTCACAAATCCTCATTAGGACTCGGTCCTTACTTCCAGGACTTCGGCTCGGTCGTTACGATCGAGTCGCTAATGCTTTACTTAAATATCTTTGTGTATTATCTTGGCTTATTAACTTTATGTGAGATAAAGTGTTAAACATCGGGACGTCTCGTATAATTCCCAATTACGTAAAAGTTCATTTAAGAGCCATTAAGTAACGAGTGAACGGATCCTTACTGCATACACAGGTGTGCTGAGATCAAGCTGCTTACCTTGCAACATATTCATTAAAATAATGACTTTTTATTAATTTATAGTTGCATTTAATATCCGGGATGTCATGACGCTGCCGCTAGTACTGGAGCTAAAGTGTTACAGGGATAAACTCCAGATCCACTGGGACCCTGAAACAGAATGTGTGTTGATTCATTCATATTCTACTGCTTATCCGAACTTCTCGGGTCACGGGGAGCCTGTGCCTATCTCAGGCGTCATCGGGCATCGAGGCAGGATACACCCTGGACGGAGTGCCAACCCATCACAGGGCACACACACACACTCTCATTCACTCACACACTCACACACTACGGACAATTTTCCAGAGATGCCAATCAACCTACCATGCATGTCTTTGGACCGGGGGAGGAAACCAGAGTACCCGGAGGAAACCCCAGAGGCACGAGGAGAACATGCAAACTCCACACACACACACGAGGCGGAGGTGGGAATCGAACCCCAACCCTGGAGGTGTGAGGCGAACGTGCTAACCACTAAGCCAAATTGCAAATTTTTAGTTACTACAGTATTAGTTCTAAGACTGTTACTAGTATTTATTGCATTACTTCTGTTCGTAACCGAGTGACGTTGCGATGTTGCGGCTCTGTGGGCTTGAGCTCTTCACGTGCTGTCAGTAACACCAGGTTTGAAGACTGAAAGCATTTTACACCACAACTTTACACATCATATTTTGCAGCTTTTGTTAGTATACAGGAATTGGACAGTAATTTATATAGCTCCCTCATCTCAGGTTAAGAGTCTTGGTGTCATCTTTGATAGTACCCTTTCTTTTACCTCACATGTAAATAATGTTACTCGGGCTGCATACTTTCACCTTCGAAATATCAATAGGCTTCGTTCCTTTCTCACCACTCAATCTACCACCACTCTTATTCACAGTCTAGTTACCTCCCGGCTTGACTACTGTAATTCTCTTCTTATTGGGCTTCCTCACAAAACCCTTCATAAGCTGCAACTCGTTCAAAACTCTTCTGCCCGTATTATCACTCGTCCTCCCTCTATCCATCATATTACACCTGTTCTGGAACAGCTACACTGGCTTCCCATTCATTTTCGAATCAAGTATAAAATTCTTCTTCTAACATTTAAAGCTATCCACAATCTTGCACCTTCATATCTTCTTGATCTTCTTCATACTCCAAAACCAACTCGCACTCTTAGGTCTTCTTCTTCCACTCATTTCATCGTTCCCTCTGTCCGTCTTGTAACGATGGGGAACAGAGCTTTCAGTTCCTCTGCACATCAGCTCTGGAACTCACTTCCATCTGAGCTCCGTAATATTGATTCTCTTTCATCATTTAAATCTCAGCTTAAAACTCATCTGTTTAGTTTAGCATATTCTAGATCATGATTTGTAATGTTGGTCCAATTTTTTTTTTCTATGTAAGTATTGTATAACTATATTTTTTGTTGTTTTTCTTCTTCTTTTGTACGGTGACCTTGAGTGTTAGAAAGGCGCCTTTAAATAAAATGTGTTATTATTATTATTATTATTTATTCATTCATTCATTCATTCATTCATTCATTCATTCATTGGAAGAGTTTTTTTAGGTAATAATAATGATGTAAAACTCCTGACTGCTCTGACTATGAGTCCACTGAGGATGAGGATCAGGATGAGGTTGGGTGGTCACCGTGGAAACAGTTGTGGTGTTGATGATGACCTCATCAACGCCTAAAGACAAGCAAATCAGACTGCTAATTAACCTGAAGTGACAGTATAGCTCACTCACACTCACACACACACACACACACACACACACACACACACACACACACACACACACACACACACACACACACACACAGCACAGCGCAGCACAGCACAGCTTAGAATAGTACCAGACTGTCTGGCAAGGAAATAAAGTAAACAAAGCCAAATTTTTGTTCACAATTCAGCTTTCGTTAAAATCTCTGATCAAAATGAACGAAGTCTGTTTGAAAATCTCGTGGAGCTAAAATGAATTCTCAGAATTTCCTACTTTTAATTTCTGTTGTGCTCCTAAAGCCAGAAACGACACTTTAGCATTTACACACACAAACGTTTGACACGTACAGTATACATTTATAAAATATATAGTCGTTGTTCGTATATATGATGAATCTAATGTGTGTGTGTGTGTGTGTGTGTGTGTGTGTGTGTGTGTCAAGTCAAGTCAAGTCAAGTCAAGTCACCTTTATTGTCACATCACCAAAGCACATGTGCCATGGTAAGTGAAATTCTTGGGAGCGAGCTCCAGAAATTGCAGAAGCATTTACATACAGTAGTTAAGAAAGAGAAATTAGAACAATTTACATTACAGGTTAATTAAAACAATGTGTGTGTGTGTGTGTGTGTGTGTGTGTGTGTGTGTGTGTGTGTGTGTGTGTGTGTGTATCTAAGTCTGACAGGAGAACGTTCATCCATGTCAATATCCTAAGTAAACCTTTTCTTTCTTTCACTGTTCATGCAAGAAACAAACGAACAATTGATATTATGCTGAAATAATCTGCCTGCGTGGATTTGATCAGTGAAGCAATTTGACACACAGTTAACAGATTGGTATCATTTACACATTCTCCTCCTGAGAGAAGACTGAGAAATTGCATCCACAGAGAGGTTTCTGTGCCTCCTGTTCCTTCTGTTGCTTCTGTACACACACACACACACACACACACACACACACACACACATATCCACAAATCCAGTTCCCAAACCAAAGTGTACCAGTGTAACTTTAATGCGACATCAAAAGAAAAAAAAAAGATGAAGAACAACACGGTGCAGTAAGTGATCAAGGCTCGGGTATCGAGAGCTGCACCGCTGTACCGCTGGAGCCTCGCTGTCTCGACTCGGCTTCAGAGGTTAACAGACGGACGCTTCGGTAAACGTTTTTAATCGTGGAAATCCAGCAGACCAGAAGGGCGCCGCATGACTCGATGGCTGTAGGACGTTAAGCCTTGAAATGAGACCTCCAGTCAAGCTTCTCAGTCAGTTTTATTTTCATCGCCGGCAAATCGTCTCTGTAATAAAAGCCTCGTAATAGACCGCATCGTAATAGACGCATTTTATTAGACAGCAATCATGTGACGCATGCTCTCAGATTGAAATCTTATATATATACTGTATAACGTGTTGGGTCCAAAGCGAGGGTCGTACTGTGATCATACATTCATTCATTCATTCATTCATTCATGTTCTACCGCTTATCCGAACTACCTCGGGTCACGGGGAGCCTGTGCCTATCTCAGGCGTCATCGGGCATCGAGGCAGGATACACCCTGGACGGAGTGCCAACCCATCACAGGGCACACACACACACTCTCATTCACTCACACACTCACACACACTATGGACAATTTTCCAGAGATGCCAATCAACCTACCATGCATGTCTTTGGACCGCGGGAGGAAACCGGAGTACCCGGAGGAAACCCCCGAGGCACGGCGAGAACACACACAAGGCGCAGGCAGGAATCGAACCCCCAACCCTGGAGGTGTGAGGCGACGTGCTAACCACTAAGCCACCGTGCCCTCCTGTGATCATACATAATAGAAAAGATAAACAGGATTTTTCACGTGTGTTAAACAAAGTTTGTCTCCTTCTCAACACCCAGATCTACAGATTGACGAAAGACCAAATGACATCTTTTGTTCTTTTTTTGTAGCCTGTCCACCAGATTCGAGGTGTCGCACGGATGCTTTACTATCGTGAAGACAGCAGTAGACAGGAGTTAAAGGTTCTGTAACCTACCTGAATGTTTGGTCACACTAGTCTAATCACAGCACCACAGATCTACTGGACCAGCTGTAGACACCGAAGCCTTGGTCCTGTATCTGTACGACTGTATGCATCCTGTTCGTGTCGTGAGACTCGGTCGCTCGGTTGCCCGGGTAACCGCATGAAAGGGCAGGTGTACAGGTGTAAATAATATAAACCCGTTATAATACACAAGCTGGATTGTATTGTAGAGATAAAAGTACAACATTGTGTAGATGCTAAAGAGCTTTTTGTAAAACATCACAGTCGTTCAGCAGCATGACAAAGTCGCATCAGCGTAGGCAAAGTGCAGCGTCGCGTGAAACATCTGCTTCTGGGAGCAGAGCTTAAACTTAGAAGCTTGTGTGTTCTTATCTGAGGTTTGGGATGTGTGTGTGTGTGTGTGTGTGTGTGTGTGTGTGTGTGTGTGTGTGTGTGTGTGTACAGGGCTGGAGGAAGGTGACTCCTGCAGTGTGTAATTAGATAGCAAACTGCCTCAACAAACATGCTGGCTGCCTTCATGAGCACGCACACACACACACACACACACACACACACACACACACACACACACACACACAGAAATCCACACACACACACACACACTTTTGCGCACACACACACTCATTCACACACACAATTGTGCACACGCACACATACACACACACACTTGTTCGCGCGCACACACACACACACACACACACACACACACACAGACACACTCACACACACACGGACACAGACATACACTCATACACACACACACTCATGCACACACACACTTGTGCACACATACACGCACACACACACATTTGCTCACACACACTCATACACACACACACATGTGCACACACACACACACACACACACACGGCACACCCACACAGACACACAGACACACTCATACACACACGCACACAAACATACACACATTTCCGCACACACACTCATACACACACTCATGCACACACACAATTGTACACACACACACACACACACACACACACACACACACACACACACACACACACACACACAGATTTGTGCACACACACTCATACACACACACTTGTGCGCACACACACGCACACCCACACAGACACACTCACACACACATTTGCTCACACACACTCATACACACACACACACACTTGTGCACACACACACACACAACCACACATGCACACACACACACTCACACACACATAGTCAGACACTAACATCCTCTCTATACTGTATGTGGAGCTATTTTGTGCTTTCTTGCTTGTTCACTTTTTTCACCCAGCAGATGATTTTATCCAAAGTGACTCACAAGTAAGTCGCAATTCAATCCAAAGGTTTCAAAAAAAATGCTGACTCTGTAAAAACTCTTACACTGCAGCGACTCTACAGAAACACACACGAGATGTTTGCAGAAACTTTAGGAAGCACATGCTAATGTTTTAGTGAGCTGCAGAACACAAACACACACCGAATGGTAAAGTCTCCCAAACTGATGTAAGCTACTCACCAGCCAAACGTGTGCCTACATGTGTGTTTACTTTATTCCTTATTAACCTCCAGAGGAAATAAACACAGAACAGAGAGAGAGAACAGCTGAGAGAGAACAGCCGAGAGAGAGCAGCCGAGAGAGAACAGAGAGAGAGAACAGCTGAGAGAGAACAGCTGAGAGAGAACAGCAGAGAGAGAACAGAGAGAGAGAACAGCTGAGAGAGAACAGCCGAGAGAGAACAGCCGAGAGAGAACAGAGAGAGAGAACAGCAGAGAGAGAGAGAGCAGCTGAGAGAGAGCAGCCGAGAGAGAGCAGCCGAGAGAGAACAGCCGAGAGAGAACAGCCGAGAGAGAGCAGCCGAGAGAGAACAGCCGAGAGAGAACAGCCGAGAGAGAACAGCCGAGAGAGAACAGCCGAGAGAGAGCAGCCGAGAGAGAACAGCCGAGAGAGAGCAGCCGAGAGAGAGCAGCTGAGAGAGAGCAGCCGAGAGAGAACAGCCGAGAGAGAGCAGCCGAGAGAGAACAGCCGAGAGAGAGCAGCCGAGAGAGAACAGCTGAGAGAGAACAGCTGAGATAGAGCAGCCGAAAGAGAACAGCTGAGAGAGAGCAGCCGAGAGAGAACAGCCGAGAGAGAGCAGCCGAGAGAGAACAGCCGAGAGAGAACAGCCGAGAGAGAGCAGCCGAGAGAGAGCAGCCGAGAGAGAACAGCTGAGAGAGAACAGCCGAGAGAGAGCAGCCGAGAGAGAACAGAGAGAGAGAAAAGCTGAGAGAGAGCAGCCGAGAGAGAACAGCCGAGAGAGAGCAGCCGAGAGAGAACAGCCGAGAGAGAGCAGCCGAGAGAGAGCAGCCGAGAGAGAGCAGCCGAGAGAGAACAGCTGAGAGAGAACAGCTGAGAGAGAGCAGCTGAGAGAGAACAGCTGAGAGAGAACAGTCGAGAGAGAACAGCTGAGAGAGAGCAGCTGAGAGAGAGCAGCTGAGAGAGAGCAGCTGAGAGAGAACAGCTGAGAGAGAGCAGCTGAGAGAGAGCAGCTGAGAGAGAGAGCAGCTGAGAGAGAGCAGCTGAGAGAGAACAGCCGAGAGAGAGCAGCCGAGAGAGAACAGCCGAGAGAGAACAGCCGAGAGAGAACAGCCGAGAGAGAGCAGCCGAGAGAGAGCAGCCGAGAGAGAGCAGCTGAGAGAGAACAGCTGAGAGAGAACAGCTGAGAGAGAGCAGCTGAGAGAGAACAGCTGAGAGAGAACAGTCGAGAGAGAACAGCTGAGAGAGAGCAGCTGAGAGAGAGCAGCTGAGAGAGAGCAGCTGAGAGAGAACAGCTGAGAGAGAGCAGCTGAGAGAGAGCAGCTGAGAGAGAGAGCAGCTGAGAGAGAGCAGCTGAGAGAGAGAGCAGCTGAGAGAGAGCAGCTGAGAGAGAGAGAGCAGCTGAGAGAGAGAGCAGCTGAGAGAGAGCAGCTGAGAGAGAGAGCAGCTGAGAGAGAGAGAGCAGCTGAGAGAGAGCAGCTGAGAGAGAGAGCAGCTGAGAGAGAGCAGCTGAGAGAGAGCAGCTGAGAGAGAACAGCTGAGAGAGAGCAGCTGAGAGAGAACAGCTGAGAGAGAGCAGCTGAGAGAGAACAGCTGTGTTCTAGGTGCTGTAACATAAGTGATAAAACGTTACAAGCTTTGGTGCATAATATTATAATAAATACATCCAGATGACATTTTGGAATAAAATCATCGAAATCATGGTGATAAAGTTACTTAATGATTATTCTCCTTTAGTAGCTAAGCAACTAGATGAGCTTAGATAGATACTAGCTTAGATAGATAGATAGATAGATAGATAGATAGATAGATAGATAGATAGATAGATAGATAGATAGATAGATAGATAGATAGATAGATAGAAGCTTAGAGACATACAGTAGATAGATAGATAGATAGATAGATAGATAGATAGATAGATAGATAGATAGATAGATAGATAGATAGATAGATAGATAGATAGATAGATAGATAGATACTAGCTTAGAGAAATACAGTAGATAGATAGATAGATAGATAGATAGATAGATAGATAGATAGATAGATAGATAGATAGATAGATAGATAGATAGATAGATAGAGCTGCATTTTCTAACCCAATGCAATAAATATACATCACTTCCAGTCTTTAGCAGACATCATCACTGGGTTTCAGATCTGGAGTAATGTACAGAAGCTCCCTGTGCTGCTGGGGGAAAGAAGAACTCTGGATGATTGCAACCAAATATGTGACAACCTGAGGAACAACTGAGCCTCATGTCCTTCATGTACTGTATATAATCATTAATTTCTTCGAATTGTTATAAACTTGAAGTTCTATAACTATTTAATTACTACTTTATGCTTCTTCCTTTTCTTTTCACTTTGTTCTCTTAACGTTTATCGATCCTTAAACCAATACTCCAGTCACCTGCTTTAGCAACACCGTAAGCAGCACAGTCGTGCTAATGAAACTCACTGAATTCAATGGACTTGAACAGATAGACAGCTTTTTTATTACTTATTCCAGTCTTCCGTTTTTAGAGTTGCAGGACCACTCTGAAGGTTTTTACCTGCTGCATGAATGATTTCTCGAAATCCATTGTACCATATTTCAGGCCTCGATGAAGTTAATTACGGGTTTCTACTTTCAGGTTTTTAGCATTTGACAGGATCTACTTAGCAGAGAGAAAAGAGACAGTGTACTTTATCGCTGTAAATATGTGGATAGCGGCTTATGGAAATTAAGGCAGTGATTATCCTGGATTAGTTATACAGAGATCCCGGTAAACCTGTCTGAGATGACAGTGTGTCAGATGATGAAGTCTGACATGTAGTCGTGATGATCGCAGTTCTCTCATTTGCATCCTTTATTTGCATTCATTTACATTATATTTTTTGGCATACGTCATTTCCCTATTATTCATTCATTCATTCATTTTCTACCGCTTATCCACTTCTCGGGTCATGGGGAGCTCAGGCGTCATCGGGCATCGAGACAGGATACACCCTGGACGGAGTGCCAACCCATCACAGGGCACACACACTCTCATTCACTCACACACACACACTACGGACAATTTTCCAGAGATGCCAATCAACCTACCATGCATGTCTTTGGACCGGGGGAGGAAACCGGAGTACCCGGAGGAAACCCTCGAGGCACGGGGAGAACATGCAAACTCCACACACACAAGGCGGAGGCAGGAATCGAACCCCCAATCCTGGAGGTGTGAGGCGAACGTGCTAACCACTAACCCAACAGGAAGTTGTGTCATCCAAACTTCCTTAAGTTTAGGAAATGTAAATCTAGGAAATGTAGTGGAGTAAACGTGAAAGTTGACATAAATTTAAATAGCGAAGTAAAGTACAGATACGTGACATTTCTAGTTAAGTACGGTAACGAAGTATTTTTACTCCTTTACATTACAACACCGGACTCCAACCAGGGGTAGAGCATCGGGATGGATCAGGTAGGTCCAGTAAGTAGGAATGGTCACACTGGGAACGCAGAATACTGGGAGCTCAGGAGTTTCACATGGAGAGAGAGAGAGAGAGAGAGAGAGAGAGAGAGAGAGAGAGAGAGAGAGAGGTATGCTTGCATTATTAGGATTGCTTGCATATATATCATGCATTACAATAGGATTTGGCTGGTGTCCTAAGCAAACCTTCAGGATTAGACTTATAGACCTACTCAACCCTTTAAAACCTCTGGGCTTGGCTCCTGAATGATTGTACATGCCCTTAAACTATTTTAGTACCCACACTTCCTACCTCGAGTGATGTCTTCGATTAAAACCTGGTATTAAGACTCTTATTATTTATATGGACTTATACTTATTGTCATTAGAGGCATATGGTATTGGTCTCAACCAAGTAATATTTTTTATGTATTTTCTTTTTACATGCAAAGTTTGACAAGGAATCTAGAATATATTAAATGAAACTAAACACAGGATTAAACTGAGTGTATTATAAATATACAAATATGAATTGAGGAAAAGTGTATTGACTTTTTATTAACTTGCCAAAAGCCAAAATCAGTACTATAAGCCACGGCTTACAAAGCATATTGTATTGTGTGTGTGTGTGTGTGTGTGTGTGTGTGTGTGTGTGTGTGTGTGTGTGTGTGTGTGTGTGTGTGAAATGCGCTCAAGGCCACATTGGCAGCAGGTCATTGGAGATCAGGTGAGCGTTGACCCGTAAATAACTCATTCGACTGTGAGCTCCTGAGAAATAGAGCAGGGACTTTAGGTGCCTTACATGCTTTAGATACTTTTCTATCATCAGTGATGGGATTCAAACCTCTGAACCTTTCGGGGCAAAAACCAAGTGGCCATTCAACCTCTATAAACAGCATACAGGAGGTTACGTTGCTGGAGTTATAAAGACCTTATTGAGCACTGAAACACTTTTAGATGTTATATACAGTATACAGTAGTTAATCCCTCAAGAATGCATCTTAGGACCTTTTACTGGAGGAACTTAATTGTATATAATGTCATTAAGGTTCATGGTTCATCACCTTAGGAGCCATGATATACCCTTTATCTTGGGCAAGAGCCTGGCGCCCGTCCTGTGGCAGTTACAAGCTCAGATTTAAGATAGACATACAAAGTGCCATCCAAAGTGCACACACACAGCAGTGAACAAACACACACACTGTGAACACACACCCAGAGCAGTGGGCAGCCATTTATGCTGCGGCGACCATAGAGCGGTTGGAGGGTTCGGTGCCTTGCTCAAGGGCACCCCATTCGTGGTATTGCCGGCCCGAGACTCGAACCCACAACCTCAGGGTTAGGAGTCAAATTCTCTAACCTTTAAGCCACAACTTCCCAATATACATCAAAGTCAACTAATTTTTATGCAGGTGTGAGAGGTGGAGCTTTCTGAACTCTGAGACATGATTGACAGACAAGTTGAGATGCTGACGAACAAAAAGCTCATTTGTTACATGTTCGATTTACTGCCGAGTTTTCGCGATTAAAAAAAAACTTACTCATATAGTAAAATGTGCCTAAAGTACATAATGTACCTACTGTAAAGAGCATCATGCCTTGAGGTGATTCTTTGTCCTGATTGGTTGGTTACTCGTGTTCCACAATATTTGCTTTTTTTTATATTTTATTCCCAGATTCTATACCGCCACAGAGTGTCAAAGTTTCTCTGTAAGCAGATAGTTTATTGACCGCGAATATACAAAGAAGTTTGCCAAATATTTTGAAAAGAGTTCTGACTTAAAAATCGCTGACCAACAATTTGTGAGTTCTGCATCTGTCAGCAAGCTGAACTCTTGCCAAAACCGGGCCAAATTGGCTGCTTGTTGGTTTGTAAGTGGGTGAGAAATGTGTGGAGCCTTATTTTGTTTTCATACAAAGAGACTCGGTCTTCGTTTGGGTGAAAATGTGCTGCAGGTTGGCAGAAAATTCAAGATCGTGTAGAAGAAAAATCCTCCAATTGCCTCATTGCTTATGGAATTACTGTGAGCAATTGTAAGTAAAAAAAAAAGTCAATAATATCAGTTGAGGGATTAGACTTCAGATTAGAAGATCCTCAACTCAACATGAATCTATTTCCAGAAGATAAGGTGTGATACAGTATGTGATGCAACAACGTGATATAGAGCCTCGGGATAGAAAACGCTGAATGCAGAAGATGATGTAAAACTATTGGGTAAGTCTTCTTTATTGATGGTTATTCTGCAGCTTTACTGCTTCTCTCAGGGAAGATGTGTGGGCTGGCAAAGACCAAGCGTAGTCTTTACTAACAACCTGTGAGCAGAAGTTTATATCATATTACATGGTAACATGATATAAAATCTAGAGTTGGTCTTGTTTGGTTTATTATATACTGTTCATTCATTCATTCATTCATTTTCTAACGCTTATCTGAACTTCTCGGGTCACGGGCATCAAGGCAGGATACACCCTGGAAGGAGTGCCAACCCATCGCAGGGCACACACACACTCTCATTCACTCACACACACTACGGACAATTTTCCAGAAGTGCCAATCAACCTACCATGCATGTCTTTGGACCGGGGGAGGAAACCGGAGTACCTGGAGGAAACCCCCGAGGCACGGGGAGAACATGCAAACTCCACACACACAAGGCGGAGGCGGGAATCGAACCCCCAACCCTGGAGGTGTGAGGCAAACGTGCTAACTACTAAGCCACCGTGCCCCCCCCATATACCATACACCAGTGGTCCCCAACCCCTGTACCGGTACCGGTCCGGGCCGCCCAAGGAACATTAAATTATTTCCATTATATTTACTGTGGTGTATTTCTCTCAGGTTTGTGCGACTTTCCATGGACGAGAGGTTAATAACCGGAAGCTGAGAGACGTCACCTAAAGCCGCACCAATACCGCGCATGCGCAAAATATCATGATATCGGGCCGGGTTTAGGTGACGTCTGGAGCTGAGTGGCTGCGAGCGGCAGTGGTGTTGTAGCTTTGGTGGAGAGAGAAGGTGTGTATCGCTCTTCTCTATGTTCACCGGTACTTTGTCATGTTTAACAGTGCTTGGTGTACGTGTATATTGTGTTTGCTCAAATTTAACCCACAAATTAGCAAAAATGAGCACGAAACAGACGTCGTTAGAAAGTTAGAAACTCTGCCGGTGTTCTGGATTAAAGTCATGGCGGAATACCCTGAGATTGTCACCACAGCACTTACATCTCTATCGCCATTTCCGACATGCTATCTGTGTGAAGTGGGGTTTTCTGCAGTGATGGCAACCGAAACAAAACAATGGAATAAACTGGACATAAGCAACACACTCATTCGGGTGTCATTGTCTCCTGTTACCCCAAATGGAACCAGCTCGTTGTAAAGAAACAAGCTCAGGGTTCTCACTGATTTAGTGTTGTAGTGAGTTATAAAGGCATGTTTAAATACAATTACATTACAATTATTTATATTAATTTAATTGTATAACTGCCACCCCCCACCCCCAGCGGGCCGCGGTAAAATTACCAAGCATTGACCGGTTGGGGACCACTGCTGTACACTATACCATTATTTAGCACTTATTACTAAATTATACAGTATATCAAGAGGATCAGATTTACTATGTAAATTCGACCCACTTTATAAACACATCCTTTCTACACACTTAGGATTTGTCTTTATTCTTCTACCTTACAGCAGCACGCTCATAGTACATAATCACACTTATAACATGGTGTCACCCAGAAGAGCACGGGGTTCGTTTTAAGTCCGAACGCGTCTTCTACACGAGAGTTCTTCTATCATGACTGGCATATTCATAAGAGATCGAAATCTACACTCTGGCCATGTCTACTGTTAAAAGTGCCATAATAATAAAAATAAAGGGCCAGTAATCCAAAGTGCTATCGTACATAAGTGACCTTAAAAGTGAGCGGTCCTCAAAGCACCTTTATTCCTTTGTTCATAAAAGGTTATTACTTGAAAAGTGCAGAAAGCAATACCATCTACAGACTCAATTATGGGTCTTAGGAAAAGCTATCATTTTCATTAGAACAGCCAATTATCTGACGTACGCGAAGTTAGAAAAGAGAGTCGAGTAGGATGTCAGGTGGTAAGCTTGGAATATATGTAAATATATAATATATATGGAATATATATATGGAAATATATGGAATATATGAAATAATTAAATTATTATTTTTTTTAATTCTAGCAGAAATCTTTAAGGTAAAATAGTTTCTTTTAAAGGGGGGACGGTGGCTTAGAGGTTAGCACGTTCGCCTCACACCTACAAGGTCGGGGGTTCGATTCCCGCCTCTGCCTTGTGTGTGTGGAGTTTGCATGTTCTCCCCGTGCCTCGGGGGTTTCCTCCGGGTACTCCGGTTTCCTCCCCCGGTCCAAAGACATGCATGGTAGGTTGATTGGCATCTCTGGAAAATTGTCCGTAGTGTGTGAGTGAATGAGAGTGTGTGTGCCCTGTGATGGGTTGGCACTCCGTCCAGGGTGTATCCTGCCTCGATGCCTGATGACGCCTGAGATACCCACAGGCTCCCCGTGACGCGAGACGTTCGGATAAGAGGTGGAAAATGATTGAAACAATCCCATAAAAATAGCAGACTATATGGTTTCCTTGTGTGATTCTTCAGGGATTTATTTACAGTATTTGTTGTTAAAATAAATAACATTAGCTCATAAATATACTTAACCGCACTGCTAATCATCATCATTTTAAACATTCTTTAGAAAAAAGTTTTTAATGTCATGCTACTAAGGAAGAAAAATTCATTTTGTGTGTATAAGAGCAGCTTTTCTCTGTCTGGGAAAGCAATTTCAAATCACATAATGGAGAGCAGGGGTACATTAACTGCAAGAAGGATTGTTATTAGGTCTCACATTGTTCTCCAGACAAACATTACTGCCTCTTCTCAGTATTAATGTGTTAATAAAAAAACCACACGCGAGAGACATCTTACAGTGTACGAGTGTAGGAAGTGTACCCAACCTCGCTATTAATGCTAATACTCTGTCCGACGACCGAGACTGAGGCTCATTCCCCGTTTATTAAACACAAATAAAGTCAGTGAAGCATGAAGAGCACCCACGATGAATCACCAGAAAGAGCTTCAGCCATCAGTCGTTTAAGCAGTGTTTTCCAATCCCGGGAATTCTGGGAATGAAATTGAGGAATCGGTCGACAGACATATCTGGATGGAAGTGGAACAAAACTGGAGAACATATAAAAGTCCAAACACGCACAGGGAGAAGATGGAAAACCGGGGGTGTGGACATGCCGCAGGGGTGGAGCTGAGCGGCAGCTGCGGATATACAGTCTAGTCACATAGTCATAGTCAGGCATCATTCGTTCAGTCCTGACTACATTCTATAGACGGTGTTCAACAGGAAGTTCATTCATTCATTTATTAATTTTCTACCGCTTAACCGAACTTCTTGGGTCACGGGGAGCCTGTGCCTATCTCAGGCGTCATCGAGCATCGAGGCAGGATACACCCTGAATGGAATGCCAACCCTTCACATGGCACACACACACACTCTCATTCACTCACTCACACACTCACACACTACGGACAATTTTCCAGAGATGCCAATCAACCTACCATGCATGTCTTTGGACCAAGGGAGGAAACCGGAGTACCCGGAGGAAACCCTCGAGGCACGCGGAGAACACGCAAACTCCACACACACAAGGCGGAGGCGGGAATCGAACCCCCAACCCTGGAGGTGTGAAGCAAACGTGTTAACCACTAAGCCAACAGGAAGTTGTGTCATCCAAATTTCCTTAAGTTTATGACAAGGTGAGAGTTAAGTCCTTTCAATGTGCCAGTGGCATTGAGATATTGATTGTTGAGTAAAATGTAATTAAAAATACTAATTGTAAGCCAATGTGCATTGAACAGCTTCTACAAAATCCAAAATATGTCCTCTATGCCCTAATTAATATCGATGCTAATTGTTTAGCTAATTTTGATTAGCTTTACTAATTAGGATCGGGAAAAAAAATGGAGCACTTCAGATTTTCAAATGCATAATTTTTGTCGATTTCCATGGACTTAACAATACGAATCCATGAATTGTGAGACAATTTATTTTGAACTCCCGTTAAAGGTCTGTGTTCAATAGATGCTAATTCCTATAGAAATCCTCATTCGGATGCAACGTCATCAAATGCAGCTGCCACATTTAAATGACTTCAGTCCCATTGTTAACCAGCAGCGCTAATTGTTCCGTCACCTGGCAGAATTAAAGCAAACAAAGACGAGCAAAAACATCTAAATTATAAAAAGTCTTAGCAGTGATTATCCATATCAATAAAAGTAAAGCTAGAACATTTTCCAGCTTTGAAGCATCACATTGACATCCATTTACTTGCCACACAGAAGCCACTTAACAGCACTAAGTGCTTAAATCAGTCCTGTCACTGATTATTGCATTTAGTGATGGCAAACGGCTGTATGAGAATCAACCGTTCATACAATATGCCTGGACCCAAGCTTACTGCAGCATAAAGGGAGAGAGGTTTTAAGACATGCCAGATCCACTCTATTAGACCACAATTACTCCTAAAGTGAGTGGCAGCCAACCAAATCACTTACATTTGCCTGGACCTGCTTCTGCCATGCTTTCAGCTTTTGTGAAATTGGATTGCTATCATAAACAGAATCTGTTCTCGCATCAGATAAGCCATGAAGTGAACTAAGAATCTGTTATTAAACACTAGTTCGCTCCAAAATCCCTGAACAAAACTTATTTTTCCATCATTTTCTTTTCCCTAATCAACAGTTCCTTATTTAATTAATAGGAAACACACGAGCGGGTGTAAGAACTAATCCCCTTTTCAATCAACTGAATTATGCAGTATGATTCGAAAGCATGAACAATTAGAAATAGCTAGCCTTGCGTGCCGTGTCACATCACTCTGTATAACCACTGCCGGTTTGAAGAAGGAACAGTCTGCAAGTTCATTCATTGCCTTTAATAAATCTGCAGAGGATCCTCCATGTCATGGTTGCTTGTAGCAATGTAAGCTAGCTAGATACATTTAAGAACAACTGGGGTGTAAGTACACTGCTGGTAGCCCTAATCCCTAACCCTAACCCGGGTAATATTGCTAATATTGGCAAAAACCCATAAACTAACCCAGCACTCTTCCTAACCCTAACCTTCTACAACTTACCTACAACTCCTAACCCTAAACTCTAATCGCAACCCCTAACCCCTTAACCTAATGACCCCGGATCCTAAACCACCCATATATATATATATATATATATATATATATATATATATATATATATATATATATATATATATATATATATATATATATATATATATATATATATATATATATATATATGCAGAAAATATTGCATACAAGAGACAAAATGGGAATTATGGGATCAGCGGATAAGATGTTGGACTACTGTTCTGAAGGTCATGAGTTCGAATCCCAGAGCCACAAAGCTGCCGCCCCTGAGCAGGACCCTTAACCCTAAATTGATCATCCTTTGCTTCCTCCACTCCACTGGGAGATGGAGTTGAGTATCCTCTAACCTAATCCTAAAAGATAGTGAGTGAGTTCCATTAGACAGCAACAAAAGCACAGCAAATGTTTGACGTCTGGGTAGACCAGTTAAACTTCTAAAGATTAAGACCTATCAACCTTTTACACTCCAAAATTTTCAACAGATGCTGGAGAAAGAACTGACCTTCATTCCAACACTAGGTGGATCAGACCCAGGGGATCTGATGAGGGATAGCCATGGGCACAACACAAAATGAAAGGTTTTGAACCACCAGTTCTATCATGTAATAAACCCATCAGGAAATTAGATCACAAAAATTATGGAGCTATAAATCCATATAGACAGTCAGACAGACTGGACAATTTATCTCCAACACAAAGAAGAGCAATTTATTCCCTCAAAACAAGCAAAGACATACTCATATCAGGCAGATAAAAAATCAGGAATAATGGTTTTGTATAAATACCGATACATATGAGGCAAAAAAAACAACAGGTAAACGACACTGACTAACATTGTGCTAACTCTTTCACTCTAAAAACTAACTAACTAACTAATCTACAGCAAGAAATATTAACCAGTGGGTTCAGATATTCCAAAACCGACCAAACAACACAATCGACACAATCCTCTTCACCATACAACTATATCAACCGAATCGGGACTAAAAGCAATTAAAAAAGACTTAACAATGAACCCAGTTCAGCTGAATTCATTCTACAGCTCCTAGAAATAAGTTTTACCCAAAATGACTTTAAATTTTATTCAAGGTTTTTTTTTTTTTACGATTCCAAGAAGAACAATGGACAAGAAATTTGCACCAGCCTACAAAAACATCCCTTCTTGGAAAACGTGACCACACACCAGTAGTTTATTAAAGAAAATGAGACAACACACCAGTAGTTTATTAAAGATCCTCGGATGACATCTTTGGAGTCTGGCAGCATGGTGACAGAAAGATTGATCAATTCATCATAACCACAAACGCGCACCACCCAAATATCCCAGTAAAACACAAAAACAATCAAGGCACAATTTAATTTCTAGACACCTCAGTGATTTTGAGTGAAAAACTCATGGAAAACTCCAGGACACTTAAAACAAAAGGAATAGAGTGATACACATAGAAAGTGATACACATAGTTCACTACACAAATCCAGTTTTTTTTTTTTTTACAATACTCCAATGTTTTCAGACCAGTCATTTCTTAGGGATCAATATTACAAACAATTAAAATGCATCTGAGAAATGCTCATTCACCAAAATCTTCGAGACTGCTGGTCTGGCCTTCTTAGAAGAAACTACAGAACAGACTTACAGTACACACTCCACCTTGAGACCTAAGACCCACACCCTACCCCAAACTTAGGCCCTAATCTGAACCCCTAACCTCAACCTCTAACCCCTATCCCAGGGGTCGGCAACCCGCGGCTCCGGAGCCGCAAGTGGCTCTTTCATCCCTCTGCTGCGGCTCCCTGTGGATTTGGAAAATAAATATTTAATTTCAATTTTTTATTTTTTTAGTTAGTTTTTAAAAAAATGTAATTCTAAATTCTAAGATCATGATGCTCTTGTAACATTAAAATAAACCGTGTTTATTTATTTTTTTAATTAAATTTTTTATGTCATGCATGGCTGTCACACAGAAAAACTTTTTGACTATTTATCATATAGTTAATAAGCCGCATCGCCCAAAAGGTATCAGTCCGCACCGCTGTCTCTGTGGAACCGGGCAGGAATCAAGCACGTCTCAGTTCTTAGTCGAGCCTGACACTTATCAGCCAATCACAAAAGAGGCTACACAATAGCCAATCAGAAAATAGCACTATCTGGGAATTTATCACAACATCCAATGAAAAAAAGCGAGGGGTTGGAGATGTCACGCTTGCCTGTCTTCAAAACTTGAGAGCCCTGGTCATGAATACGAAGAGGACTCAATTATACATTAAACATTTTATTTGAAAGTAACCTTCGATCCAGCGTATTTTTTCTTAAGGTTAGTTCAAACTGTTCAAAATATTTTTGTTTGCCTGCAGAAATAAAATTGCGTTTACTCGGTAGCAGTTCATAAACACAACACACTACAGTTTTTTTCTAGACTTTCCATAAAGATAAAAAACGATATATGCAGTGTTATCTTCTCGTTATGGATCTCGAAATCTTGACCTGTCAATAAATAAATATATTGCTTAAAAAATAAGAACAAAATGAAATAAAATTGACAAAAATATTTTCAAATAACAAACAGGAAGAGGAAATGGTCTTTTAGATGGAGATCGCTTTGTATAACTCGAAAAATATCAAATATAAAACCCAAACCAATCCTGACCTTAACCCTAAACCAGCCCTAAACCGGACCCTTGCAAGCAGACTCCAAACTAGCTCATGTTCCGCAGTTCTCAGATGCCAAAGTCCAGGTAGATGGTTTTCCAGGGGTGACGTTTTACCACATCAAGGGGGTTCTGTGACATCTGTAGGCCTTTATAGTCTTTACCATCATAGAAACAGCTACAGGTAAAAACATACAAAAAATTACTAAACGTTTCCTAAGGCTAGAAGCTGTGGTACAGAGATTAATACAAAACCTCATTACATCACTTAATTATTTAAAAAAATCATCACAGAAAGATACCAATATTTACCTGAGTTGAGCAGACCTCAATTTCTGACAGAAGCATGAGATCCAATTCCTTGGCCTTAGGACACAACATTGTTAATGCTTCAGTTCTTACAATCAATTTAACATGTAGCATACAACACCAACCTTATCAGATATCACAAAAGTGTCAGGATATGCACTAATTCGGGCAGAGACGGAGACGGATACTCCTTTATTCTCACTCCACAATGCATGATTGCATGAAACTCTACAGGGACATACACAGGTATCGCAGGCGACTAAAGATTTTAGATTATTTTAAATATAAAAAAAATAACCAGAATCGCTTACATTTTATTGCTGATTCTACAAGGGAACGCAATTCAGAGTCTGTTTCGAAGAGTATCTGGAAACTCATTCAAAAAGATACCTGGTTGCTATCACAAGTTCAGAATATTATCTCATCAGACCCAGTTTCACTCGTGAACAAATTGAAACCTTAAAGAAATGATCCCAAATCCCAGACATCGTAATAAAACTGGACGATAAAGGATCACAGATAGCGATCATGGGAAATCACCATCTACTGGAATCCAATTAGCTAACACACCTAGCTAATTCGGTAACACACACCACAGAACCAACCCCCTTTCTGAAAGGAACACCAAGCAGACTTCGAGAAAATATTAGCATCCTTCATTACATCTAAACAGTTTATTGAGTAGTTTGGACTCTCCCTTAAAGAGACGATTTTATCTTCTCCGAAAGATTCACAAACCGCCTGAGAAGTGAAGTGTTCCCTGTAGCATCAGCCAATTATCAGTGATTGTGGCTCAGGGTCGTATCAGGTGGCTAAATTCACTGAAAATTACTTCAAGAAAAGAAGTTTGCACCGGTGCATGTAGATCTCTATACCTTGGAAGTGAGTGAGTTTGTGGTCCTTAATCATAGCAAGCTTCAGAAGATACAGTTGATATTTTTAGATGACTTATTTGATCTCTGGATTTGTTCTAAAAGGAAGTATTTTATACTTTATTTAAGTCAGGGTTCAGCACGGACTTTCGGCCACGTGCGTTTGTTGTCGTTCCTCGTCACGTGTCTGCCCCGCCTCCGTCTGCTCCTCCCTGTCACCACCCCTGCTCCTCATTGTGTCATTATTGTCCCGTGTATAAATGTGAGCCGCAGGGCGGATTCATCGGCTACAACTAGTCTAGGTTGGTTTCGTCATGTGTATTATTTTAGTCCTCGTTGTTGTCCTGTATTTGTCTTTATCATTTATTAAACCCCTTTCATTTGAAGCTATCCTGTGTGCGGGTCCGCCTCCGTCCTCCTCTTATTGTGACAATTTATAAGTTTTAATATCCCAGCATACATCAATTAAAATCACACACAACAGACAAAGAAAAAAATATTTCTAGGCACACAAACATTATAAATATAGGAATTAATCCTAACCCTGACGCTAACCTTGACCTATAAACTTCATTAAAAAAATTAATAAATAATAATAATAATAAAACAGGGGGCACGGTGGCTTAGTGGTTAGCACGTTCGCCTCACACCTCCAGGGTTCGGGGTTCGATTCCCGCCTCCGCCTTGTGTGTGTGAAGTTTGCATGTTCTCCCCGTGCCTCAGGGGTTTCCTCCGGGTACTCCGGTTTCCTCCCCCGGTCCAAAGACATGCATGGTAGGTTGATTGGCATCTCTGGAAAATTGTCCGTAGTGTGTGAGTGTGCGTGTGAGTGAATGAGAGTGTGTGTGTGTGCCCTGTGATGGGTTGGCACTCCGTCCAGGGTGTATCCTGCCTCGATGCCCGATGACACCTGAGATAGGCACAGGCTCCCCGTGACCCGAGAAGTTCGGATAAGCGGTAGGAAATGAGTGAGTGAGTGAGTGAGTGAGTGAGTGAGAATAATAAAACAACCCTAACCCATGGTAACCCTAACTATATGAATGTACACTACCTATAATGACTGGCTGCTAGACAAAAGAGTCATTAAAATGAAATCAGCAGTTCAGGGAAAAGTTTATTTATTTATTTATTTATTTATTTAAAGTACTGTTTATTCACTGTCAGTAATTTAAAGAGGTTAAGTTTTCATGGTGCTGCTAAGAAAAAAAAAAAAACAGAAAAATCCCATGACCAGGATCACAGCATAGGTAGGGTTATTGCACGGTAGGATTATTGCAAGCTATTTTCAGTTGGATGATATCATTGATTGGATGCCACACCACAGTGACAATGCGGCATTTCATGCGATTAGTTTCACCCAGAGTGTCAACAGATTATTCAATAGCTTAAAGCCTGCCGTTCTTCATGGCACGTCTGGTCTTAGAGGTGACACTGAAAATGAAAGGCAACTAACAATCATATACTTTCCTCTTGGGAAAAAAAGGAACTGGGACGATATGATGCTTTCATTTATTTATTTTCTGTAGTGTTCATCCTTCACAGGGGACCATGGATTCTATCCCGGGGGACTCCGGGCACAAGGCACCGAGATAAGGGGTCAATCCCTAGCATGGAACAATCTAGAATTTTTTTCTAGCAATCTCTGGTTCTTTCTATGGGAAGCTCAAGGATCTATACCTAAAAATGCAAGAGCCTATAATTACTCAGGACATTCACTCTTTAAGATTCTTCAGTGTTTTTAGTTTTTATAATCATAGATCTTGCATGTGTAGCTGATAATAGTTGTTTTACGGTAAATTAAATTTCATCCAGGTAAATTGTTAGACATCCTGAGAACATTAATATGATCAGGGGCAATTACAGGGCTACCAAATACCCCCACCCATCTGCTGATTGGATTCCGACTCTTCCTTTACCATTTCTTTAGCTTCTCCAGATCGCTTCTGGCAGAAGATAAAAGTGGAAATAAAACTAAAACCTGGCTGTTGTGTTGATATTGTCTGCCAAAAAGAGAAGGTCTCCTGAAGCGTACATGGCTGAAGATATGATACATCATGCTGACCCAACAAGAGCAGATCGGTGAAACTGGATTAAGACTGGAAACATCTGAGATTTATTCAAGCAGCTAACCAAGGCATTAATCCTAACCTTGACCTTCATGCATATTAAGTAGTGAATTCTTTGGAATTCTCAAGCATAGGACCGTATAGCTAATCCGAGCTGAATAAACAGTGATGGCCGGTCATGATGTAAATGGCAATCTAAACACTAATCCTGGACAATAGCTTGATAAATAAATTATTAGGTGTTGGATATGAAGTGTGTCGCCATTTTAAAGCAAAACGAGAGAGGTTCTGTCGTTCACCTTTTTGTGTGATTTGTATTTGAAATCGATGTTCACATTTGTTGCAAATAGCGTAGATGTTTATACCAACGTCCCTATGGGATAACAGCATTACGCTCATTAAACCTGGCTATGCTAATAATTTCTATCGAGATAATATCGATTCATTCCTATATTCAGTTTGGTTATTTGTTTTCCAGGGCAATTCTTTAGCAAATACTCCATATTGCAGCTTTACACCAGCTGTAAAGATTTTTACATCTGGATGGATTCTGATGCATGGATCATTTCTGACTACAAACAGGATATGTGCAGGCAGAAATCGCTTCATATCACTTCAATCAGTTTATATCACTTATCACATATCACATATGATTCTGTCTATTCTGTATATATATATATATATATATATATATATATATATATATATATATATATATATATATATATACAGTACAGACCAAAAGTTTGGACACACCACCTTTTCGACAGGACAATGACCCCAAACACACCTCCAGGCTGTGTAAGGGCTATTTGACCATGAAGGAGAGTGATGGGGTGCTGCACCAGATGACCTGGCCTAAACAGTCACCGGACCTGAACCCGATCGAGACGGTTTGGGGTGAGCTGGATCGCAGAGTGAAGGCAAAAGGGCCAACAAGTGCTAAGCATCTCTGGGAACTCCTTCAAGACTGTTGGAAGACCATTTCAGGTGACGACCTCTTGAAGCTCATCAAGAGAATGCCAAGAGTGTGCAAAGCAGTAATCAGAGAAAAAGGTGGCTATTTTGAAGAACCTAGAATATGACATATTTTCAGTCGTTTCACACTTTTTTGTTATGTACGTATATAATTCCACACGTGTTCATTCATAGTTTTGATGCCTTCAGTGTGAATCTACAATTTTCATAGTCATGGAAATAAAGAAAACTCGTTGAATGAGAAGGGGTGTCCAAACTTTTGGTCTGTACTATTTATATATATTCATAATGACATTCCTTTTGTACAGCTATATCTGTCATTCTGTCATACCACTGCATACTGTGTTAGATTAGATTAGATTAGATTAGATTAGATTAGATTAGATTAGATTCAACTTCATACTGTATCATACTTAACACACCATATACAGTATACCCTTATCCAGTTATATGTACATACTGTATTACTACACCTTCTGTATAACCTCATACCCTTATTTATTACACTGCCACTTGTAAATAAGACATCTATGCACTTCTGGTTAGATGCTAACTGCATTTCATTGGCTCTGTACCTGTACTTTGCACAATGACAATAAAGTTGAATCTAATCTAATCTAATCTAATCTAATCTAATCTAATATCCTGGACAGCTTCTATCTACTGCAACACTTCAGGAATATACGAAGGAATAAGAAGGACCATGGAACTTTACCACTACGCTCCCAGAAACATTACAATTTTCAGGTCTCTGGGTTCTTCAGGACCAGGCTTGGGAATTTGTGCTAATTCAGAAGAACCTTCAATAACGTCTGAGGACTAGAAGCAGGTTAGTATCAACGAATCTATGGCATGGTGTCTAAGTTAGGATTTTTGGTGAGATAATTATATAAAATAAAATGAGATAAGATAGAACTTTATTACTCCGGAAAGAAATTGTACATGATATGTACAAAAATGTACAAAAAAGGTGCTTGAGAAGTCTTCCTGCAATTTATGTCGCACTCGATTCTGGCCAGTTAGTCGTAAACTCACAAGTTACACTCTCTCAACATTTCTAATAAATTCAGAATCTTTTCAATTAAAAAAATTCTGGACTGAGTAATAATTAGTAAATGCTCCTGATTATCCAGCTTTGCATCAAATCTACAGTATCATGTTGTATTTGGCAGCCAGGCCACGGCCTTGTGTGTGTGTGGGAAGCTAAAGCTAACTGATCTCAGACTCACTGCATTAAAAAGTGCTATAATTCTCTATAGGAACACTCGAGCTAGTTAGGAGCTGCATGGGAGGTGGTGGTAAAAGGCGAGAGAAGAGCCTGAGTCATCACATAGGCATGTGGGAGCTTAGCAAGCGAACACTGTGACAAACGAAGGCAGTAAAGAACTGTTCTTTTTGCTTTCTTTACTTTTTCCAGGCAGCTGGATTTCTTAAAGTTAATCCATGCCTTAATAATTAGTGTTTCATCCTGAGGGGAAAAATAAGCACTGTGTGTCTCATCATTTCGAGCCGTTTCTAAAACAGTCCTCTCCAAAAGTATTAGAACAGCAGGGCAAATTCTTTTGTTTCTTCTGTACACTAATGATATTTGGGTTGGAGATAAATACGAGATGATCGATCAACATTTTAGATTTGATTTGATGAAATTTAAACCTAGATAGGTGGGGCACGATGGCTTAGTGGTTAGCACATTCGCCTCACACCTCCAGGGTTGGGGGTTCGATTCCCGCCTCCGCCTTGTGTGTGTGGAGTTTGCATGTTCTCCCCGTGCCTCGGGGGTTTCCTCCGGGTACTCCGGTTTCCTCCCCCGGTCCAAAGACATGCATGGTAGGTTGATTGGCATCTCTGGAAAATTGTCCGCAATGTGCGAGTGAATGAGAGTGTGTGTGTGCCCTGTGATGGGTTGGCACTCCGTCCAGGGTGTATCCTGCCTCGATGCCCGATGACGCCTGAGATAGGCACAGGCTCCCCGTGACACGAGACGTTCGGATAAGCGGTAGATAATGAGTGAGTGAGTGGTGATGGAGCTCATAACGGATCAGCAGAAAGAATTCAAAAGTGTACAGAAACATTCTGTCTAAAATTTCTGAATGAAAGATCTGGAGGAACTTCATCATGCTTCAAGATGATGAACCAAAACCGAGAACTCAACAAATGACTATCAGATGGTAAAGTGAAGTATTCCGGACGGAACAAGTCCATCAGAAGGATGAGGGCAGATGTCAGGTATGTTAAAGATTATGTGGCAAAATTTTGAAGGAGACATGATTGAGGTTGTGTGTACTGTAGATGGTCAATAAAATGCAATGCTTCCTTCAGATTGAATTACCGGGTCATTGCCATGATAGAAAAAAAAACATGCCACCATTTTGTTTAAAGCATGTCTCGATTTTCCAAACTCTGTAAATGTCAGTTCTCGTTTCTTTATTTCTCTTTCTTGCAAGCGGGTTAAGCTTTTTGCACTCAGGAACAAATTGATTCCTGTGTTTTTGCAAAAGCTGTTTTAAATCCATATTTCAAAACACGCCAAGTCAGTCAATGGGGGGAAAACAGTTCCCGGTTGCCAGCACTATAACAGTATAACAGATCAGGCTAATGGTCTGAAGCAGTGCGAATGTGTTGCAAAGGGAACAAAATTGGGAAGATGTATTTCAGTAAAGAACTTAACTTGGAATGAGGCAGCAGATGGTCGTGTTTCCATTCTAGACCGCACGGCTCTTAGGAGCTCGTAATGTGAACACTTCATCATGGAGCGATAGGGGATTTATACCACAACCAACAGGTGGCAGTGTTGCATCGTGGGAACGTTGATGGCTATTCAGGTGTTGCAAGAGATGAAGAAGAGGCTGTTTTAGGAGTCAGGCATAGATCATCAACCTAATCTTAAAAAAAAAAAAAACCATTCATGATTTGGAAATCACATGTTGCTGCCCAGTGTTTGAAGAAAATGGACTAGTAAGAGAGAAACAATGGGGGGGAAGTTTCTGGTCATCGTTCATATCAGAGCAGCGCTTCCCCATTGATGTACCTTGCACATCAAACAGAATGTCAAGCACTGAAACTGAGAAGAAGAGAGTCTGAGTGAATGAAGGAGAAAGACAGGATAAGAAGTAGTTGAGGGATAACAGGGAGAAAGAGGTTCTGGAAATATATCAATTGGTGCCACAAGGTTAAAAGTGCAGGGCTAAAAATCTCTGGCTTGTGTATACACTCCTGGAACCACCACCCTCTCCGTCAGGTTTGAGCGACGGCCATTTAATTAGAGGCATGCTGACGCTGATGCATCCCAGACCTGCGGGCCACCACAGGGCTGCCATCCTCTCCATCCTCTCTTTTCCCAAATGGCATTTCTCTTCCGGGGGGGAGGGGGGGGGTCTGTCAGGGGAAAAGCGACGGACGATGCCAGCTCTGTGGAGTTGTGGAGTCGAGCCAAAAATGTATTACAGTACACTCAGTGACAGCGAGCTTGCCTGATGGCATAAAAACTGTTTCATACCCTTAAAGCTGTTGTGTATGTTTGTTATTGTGTGTGTGTGTGTGTGTGTGTGTGTGTGTGTGTGTGTGTGTGTGTGTGTGTGTGTGTGTGTGTGTTTTTCCAGTCATTGCAAATGGATAATAGCGAATCATCCTTTTTATATTTTGGCACAGCGTACAAAACAATTCGGGGCGAGTTGGCATGATTCATTCAAAACCCTCCAGAGCAAGATTAGTATTGCTCATAACGCAAATGCATATAAATAGCTACAATGAGCTGAATAACAAACAATGCTTTTTTTTTTTTCAGCTCAGCTAACCCCCATATTGTCTTTCCATCCTTAAGCGGGGATGCAGTATTGATTCTTCAGGATCACAGTGCATCATTCAGGACAATACAGGGGCTCGTATGAAGTGCAAATACAGTATAGTACGTGAGGAAATCTAGAAAAAAGTCTAGAAGAGTCATGTCCATTCTGCATTTGATTGATTCCCACCCATGTTCATGAAGCTCCGCCCGCTGGATCAAGACTGGGCGTATGTAAAATGATTGACAGGAAGTTCATCCGCACACACAATCGTTTCAGGATTGGAAACATTTTCCAATTTTATAGACGTCATGACTTTCCTAAATATCCTCCAGGTTATTCATCTAATAAATAAATAAGTAAGTAAGTAAGTAAGTAAGTAAGTAAGTAAGTAAGTAAGTAAGTAAGTAAGTAAGTAAGTAAGTAAATAAATAAATAAATGAAACAGAATATATGATATTTAAACCAAAGTATGCAAATTCCACAGAACTGCTTATTCATTAGTTTAGTATTAAGAATACCTCACATCTCAAACTCATCTCTGGTTGGAGTGAACAAAATAAAATGTATTTATTTATTTAGAGCAATTAGCAAAAATAACTATTAACATTGCTATCCACAATTAACAAGGCAACCTCATACTACTCTATGGGGCTTTTTACACCCGGTCACTTCATGTGTTTTCTGTGATCCGATAGCCATCCGATGGTAAAAAGACCAGGTCTAAATGCCCTCCGAAACGGTTTTGAGACGGATATAAATCCGACGGTACAAACCCCTTCAGGAGGTGGTCTGGGACGCGTTTCAGATGAAACCGGACAGGTGTAAATGCATGTGGTTGTTCAAGCCACATACGTCAGCGCTAAACTCCTCCCAAAGGAAGTACGTCACTCGCAGGTGATCTTTCACCCAGGCGTCTCGTCGGGGCTTAAAACGCGCTGCTGCCGCCAGCGACAATGCAGCAAACAGTAAACGCTGTTTTTTGTAGAATAAACCTCGTAATAAGTTTTTTCAGTTTCTTTTTGATTGCACTTTGAAAACCGCATACACCAAAGTGTGTTCCATTTCAATTACCCCGAAAATGAGATAAAATATATTAGCATTTTGGGCGAGAGTAGAAAGATCGGATCGATATCCGATTCGCAGAGACGCGTTTATGTGGCCTAATGTAAATGGAACAGTTTGAACAAATCAGATAGCTATCGGATCAGAGACAACACACGGAGTGACCGGGTGTAAAAAGGCCCTATAAGTAACGAGGCTTGATGTATATATGAATAATGTGTGAACATATAAACAATGAGCATCACTCATGGCATCACCTTTTATACATTAAGCTTTAAACATTGTATAATATAACAAGCACCAGTTACATTTGGCTGAAAAATATATTTAGTAAAATGTATAACTCTGTATTCACCTTCACGTAGCAGTAATAATAAACAATCAGAATTGTGGGTTTCATTTTGTACCTTTTTGAAAATCGGATTTTTATCTGTCGCAACCTTAGACGCTACCACCTCGGACCCTCCTACCACCTCGGACCCTCCTTTCCTCCACGGAAGAATTTTCTCCTCTCTATAATTACATCTTTCTTCGAATGTCGGTGACCTGATGAAAGATGTCCGTTTATTAAGTCCTTGTTGTAAATTAAGACATTTCATGGAAATTAGATGCATATGAGGCGAGAGCGAGGTTTAATAAGGGATAAGGGACGAGTAGGCGGGACTTTGTATCCCCGAAGCTGATTAAACGATTGTGCTCCAAATCATCGCTTGACATTGCGATGTCATATGATAGTCTCATGAATCATTCATTCGGAAGCATGAATTAACCCATGTTCCTTTGTGGATGATTTCTTTAGTATAGAATTTAACCCATTATGTCCACCATCTTTAAGCAGGAACCCAGAAATCTATAAATGTTTGTTTAGATATTTTGCAAACAGTAGGCTTTTTATTATATTTATTTTAATTTCTATATGTTTTTTAAACCTGCAATACCAGATAAATGAAGTCTGACTCTAAAGTCTGCGTTCGTACTCGGGCTTTTTCTTAAAATCCTCACTGCGCTGCCATTCATCTAAAGAAAGGGCCCACCGCAGGGCCACCACTGGTGGACCATTTTCTACACAGCAGTCACACTGACATGGCATTGTGTGCACTTAGGTGCATGTATGTGTGCATGTATGTGTGTGTGTGTGTGTGTGTGTGTGTGTGTGTGTGTGTGTGTGTGTGTGTGTGTGTGTGTGTGTGCACAGCGGTGCTGATGAGATTTTAAACACCTCAGTGTCACTGCTGTGCTGAGAATCAGTCCAGCAGCCAGAAATGTCTCCAGCCAAAAGTAGTGCTGTGGTCAGGATAAAAAGAAATAAACAGCGTTGCAGTCAGGCACTGCTGAAGAACACACAATAACCTATTCTTTAAAAAATGGAAGGAAGTCCCTGATAAAAATGTCTATACAATGTCCAACAACGATGGAGTCTAAAAGTCGGATATATGTGTGTAATGCATCCGTGCTGCTGTGAAGATGTTTATTAGACTACCTTCTCACACCCAATGTTCCTGGGATAAGCTCCAGATCTACCATGACCCTGACCAGGATAAAGTGCTTACTGAATGAATAGCCAATTCCTTGCCTGCGAAACAAGTTGAAATCCAAAACTACCCAAGAGCCTTCACTGAATCCATTAGTAAGACACTTAACCATTAGCTTTTTAGCTCTGTGCACGGATTGAGTTATGTCTATCCACCCGGCCATCTTCTGTACCAACACAATCCTTCTGTAGTGCTTATATTACTTGGAGTTGCAGGGAGCCTGGATTCTGGAGTCTCTCCCCAAGGAAAGCCAGGTTGGGGATACCCCTGTGTAGAGTGACTGAGATGCCCTTTAGCAAGGCACCAAAACCTCTCAACTGCTCCCAGGGCGCTGCATAAATGGCTGCCCACTGCTCCAGGTGTGTGTTCATGGTGTGTGTGTGTGTGTGTGTGTGTGTTCACTGCTGTGTGTTTGCACTTTGGATGGGTTAAATGCAGAGAACGAATTCTGACTGGGTCACCATACTTAGATTCATCCAGGTTGTCCGGTTCACACCAACCTCCATAAAAATCCTAGAACGTAGATTGGCATCTCTAAATTACTCTATGTGTAAATGAATGTGTGTATACAAGGTACCCAATAATAGTGTAGTATCGCTTTCACAGTGTCTATACCCACCTCATGCCTAATGCTCCCAAGATAGACCACAACCCTGACCAGGATCATAACCAGTGTTGAGTTTTGCAGCTTTCAAATGGATTCAGGGTATTTCTGGGAAGTACTGTCCAGCCATGGAACATCTAATGTGCTTGGAAGGTCACATGACATGGTCTATGTTATGTAATACAGAAACCTCACTGGGAATAACGAGCAACCTACGTTGTCAGATTTTTCAAATAGCGCATGCTTGTGGTGTTCTATAGAAAAAAAAAAGAAAAAAAGATGATGACTTCAAACTTTTTGGAAGCATATTCACTTAGGTGTGTGTGTGTGTTGGGAGCGTTTATAACAGCCTTCATTTATTCTCATCAAGTGCTGTCATTAAGGGCCATTAAGCACACGATGAGATAATCACCTCTCCAGAGCTCTGACCTGACTGTGCTGCTGTTTGGGATTGATCTCAAACCATTTGGTTTGGTAATCTGTTCCTAAATAGAACTAAAATCCTACATGTAAGTGCCTCAGTACTGAAGATATTAGATTTTCCAGAGAGTTTGAGGAACTAACGGATTTGGATCAGAGCTGCAGATTATGTCCTTGTCTTCACATTGATTTAAAGAGCACAGCGAGTGGGCTAAAGTCATGGCATCACTCTTACACTCAGAGGTTTGATGAATGTGGGTCAGGTTTTCAGGTCAGTAATCATTTCAGCACTAATAAACTTTTTGTATGATGCTTTTCTCTAGTTTCCCTGAGAAGAGAAATGATACAGCATCCCTGGAGCAGGGAGGGTTAAGGGCCTTGTTCAAGGGCCCAGCAGTGGCAGCTTGGCTGTGCTGGGCCTCGAACCCCAAACCTCTGATCAACAACCCAGAGCCTTAACCGGTTGAGCCACCACTGCCCTACATACAGTATGTACCTTGTCAAGGGGGTCCCTTCCTGGGATAGTCTCTAGGTTTCCCATGACCCTGTGTAGGATCACAAGTACCACAGAAAATGGAAGGATGGTGACAGTATGTACTGTACGTACACGTGTGTGTTAGGAATTAGTGCTTAAGTTTTAGTTTATAACCGACACTGTGGCATACCTATAGAGAGATGGTGAGTATACGGATGACTAAAGTTTGAAGGATAGTGTCTTGAGACCTTGAGACCTACTTACAACGTAAAAATATAGAGTTATTAGAGGAACTGGGAAGTAGTAGCAATCTGCCAAGCGTGGGTGAGTCATCCATTGTCGTGATCCAGATGCTTAAATAATCTTCAAAGTTTTAATATCTGTGTGGTGGCTCATCTAGTTAAGGCTCTGGGTTGTTGACCGGGGTTCAAGGCCCAGCACAGCCAAGCTGCCACTGCAGGACTCTCGAGCAAGGCCCTTAACCCTCCCTGCTCCAGGGGTGCTGTATCATAGGGGTATGTGAAAAAACGAATTCCACTGTAATATATATCTGGTGATAATAAAGGCTTCTATGCCCCATTCTATTCTATTTGAACCCTTTGAATGACTTGTCGCAAATTATGGTTGTTAGAGGCAAGACACTGCTCAGAGGTACAGTACACAAGGATCAGGATAAGGAAACAATGGTATTCCACATCACTGTTTTTTTTATTTTTTTTTTATTTTTCACCTCATCTCTTCAGTACATAACAAGCATGGATGATCGCACAAGCAATCGGGGCAGCTCTTCTCTAATCTCCCCCAGTTGTGTGATTTGAAAAGCAGCAGGTGTCTAATTAGGAAGAAACAGCCCGTTGCTACTATTTTATTATCCGTAATATGAATGTATGTGGCGCTTTATTGCATCATAGCACTGATTTATTTTTCGCATAGCCCAGCAATTTGACTCGGGTGGTTCGGCTGATCAGCGGCTATGCATGTGGAACTGTAGGGAACTGGTTTTGCATTTTTTACACCTCCACAGCTCAAAGTTAAAAAAGCTGTTTTGTCAGATTTTGGAATGATAAAAAGAAATGAATCAGTGCTGATGAATTCTCGGTCAGTCATAAGGTGTCAATTTGTTTCTTTATGTCTATATTGGCAAATTCAGGATAGGATATGATACCAGCAAGACCGCATTGCTAGGGCAAGTCGTGGCCTATAGTTAGAGAGTCTGACCCGGCCACGACTGAGGTGCCCTTGAGCAAGACACCGAACCGCCCAACTGCTCCCTGGGGGCCGCAGCATAAAAATGGCTGCCCACTGCTCCGGGTGTGTGTTCACTGCTGTGTGTGTGCACTATGGATGGGTCACGTCGCTTTCACATGTTGTATTCTGTCCTGACATTTATGAACGTAAATAAAATGAGTTTAGATGCAAAGAGACTTCAGAGATGAAAGTTTTTAAAAAATTTTTATTGTTTTTTTTTTTAACGTTTTTTAATTCTTGACCACTGATTTCCTTAGGATCCTTAAAGGCGGGGTCTCCGATGTTTGAAAGCCAATGTCGACATTTGAAATCACCAAAACAAACACGCCCCTAACCCAAACGGGTCCCACCCCTGTATCGATAGCTCCGCCCACACATACATACGTAACCCAGGCGACTAACAGAAACAAATGTGTCTTTATCATAGCTGAAGGGAAGAACAATACAATTGCAGATAAACAAACAAGCAAAAATGACACACAAGCATAATCATGTAAAGGACAAAGGCATATATTAGTTCTGTGTAACAAGCAAAACATCGTTTAGCTCAGGAGTTATTGACTCGGGAAACTCCAACCTGTGAATATGTGGCCAACTTCCTGCTCCTTCAGTTCGCTCCAGCGCTGGAAAGCTGATCCTATATTAACACGTCCTACTTCTTGCCTTATCGTAAGCCTTTCTTCTCTTTCTTTCTTTGTTTTTATCCTCCGTGTCGATGTTAAAACCGCTTTCTGCTAATGTCACACATGCGCACTGAACATTCTCTCCGTCCGTATTGACAAGACACGCCCCTTTCTGCTCATTGGCTACACGCTTGTTTTGTTTGTCATCCCGACTCAGTTTTCTGAAGCATTTCTCAAACAACGTATACCCCACCTTTAATCGGCAAGCGGCTTTAAAGCCTTTGAAGCATCAACAGCCAGATCAACACCAGTCATGGGTCCATGAATGTTCACTTTGACATGACTAACATGTTATATATGATCTCATCCGTCTCTTCCAAAATAAACTAGACTGTTACTGTTCACAGCATTCTACTCATTAGCTTCTTGGCATCAGGGCTGCAACCCTTCATCTCTTTTTTTTCCTGCCCTCTACATGCTTTTTCCACCTTTAATGCTGCAGCTCATTACACAACCTACACACTGGGGGTCTCAGGGGAAGCTGAGTGGATTTGAGATGAAGCCCAGACATGCTGCATTCCACTTTCGCAGACTATCAGTACCAACTGCTTGGAGAGATCCGCACTGGGATGCAGTATATCCAACGAACAAAGGATAAACAGGGGACCTTTCAAGACAGGGGTCCAAGTAGAACTCTGTCAGGAAGCCAAGAACTCTTCTTCCTAACTACCCAAAGAGTTTTATTTTATTTTTTTTATTAAATATCTTTTTTACACTGCAGTTATTTTAATAACTAGACTTTCAGAATATTGTACAGTATGTCAACTATACAGGGATGGTTTCAGGTACAACACCTTTATAAACTCCTTTTGACTGATCAAAGAACCCTCAGGTTTTATTCCTCACTGTGAAAAAAAAATACACTAGCATAAATTTTGGTACCAGAAAAATGGAAGTATGGAACATTTTCTATTGCTATTTGGACCAAATGTAGGGAAGTCGTGGCCTAATGGTTAGAGGGATTGACTCCTAACCCTAAGGTTGTGGGTTCGAGTCTCGGGCCGGCAATACCACGACTGAGGTGCCTTTGAGCAAGGCACCGAACCCCCGGTGTGTTCACTGCTGTGTGTGTGCACTTTGGATGGGTTAAATGCAGAGAACGGATTCTGACTATGGGTCACCGTACTTAGCCGTATGTCATGTCACGTCACGTCAAAATCAAAGATACCATTTGTGCACTTTTCCTTAGAGTAAAAGGTTTTACATTAACTACAACTACTTAGCAAACAACTGGCGCTCATCAGTTCAAATGTTTAAGGAATGAACAAAAACTTATAGGGTTCAGAATTAGTATGGTTTCCATCCAACCTGTGTGTGTAGAGTTTGCATCTTCTCCTCATGCTTTATGGGTTTCCTCTTGGTCTGTCTGCCTTGTGGGATGTTTAGCATCTTAGCATCTCCTGAGTGAAAATGATAGTAGGTATGTGCGACGGTGCCTTGTGATTGGATGGCACCACATGTACGATGTCCACACCACCTCATGGCCCGTGTGTCCTCTCACAGGACTCCAGGTTCCCTCGATCCTGCATAGGGGGAGTGACAAAGAAAATGGATGGATGGATGGATGGATGGATGGAACAATTGATAAGACAAAAAAAATTGAGAAACATCCGAGTTAGCAACTACATCATTTCCATGAACATGCTGTGGGAAAGTAAACAGTAATAAAACAAAAAACATTTCTTAGCATTCTCAAGGTCACGGAATTCAACTCCGACTCGATAGAATCAACGGTGTTTAATTGAAGGAACACATCCCACTGGGACTCTGTATGTCTCCAGGGGATAACAGCAGAGAGGCTCATGGGAGTTCACCTAAACACCCAACATCTGTGAAGTAATCATCGAAATGTCCACGCGCCAGCTAGCTCGCGTTTGGTGCCTGGCTGTCTGATGCATGAACGCTTCAGAGATTTGGAGTGTCTGAAACGCAGGTGGTGTTTTTTTTTCTCTTCAACACATCACCTGACATTAGCCCACACATTAAAACTCACAGATTACATCGTTTATAATGCAGCATAGCGAATAAGTGACTCAGCAAAACTACACCATCCATCCAACACGGTGTTGACATGGTGCAGTGATCAGGGTCAGTGGTAAATTTAGATTTTTGTGGTTGTTTTTTTTTTTTTTTTTTTTTGTAAAGCACTGTGATTATGGGAGAGCCAGATTGCTTGACTGTTTCAGTTTAATTATGTAAATGTGCACACGTGTTGATTGATGACGCTGATGTAAAAATAAATGAGGGGAAAAGTCGTTACTCTGATGAAGGCAACAGACCAGAACGTGGCATGGAGATGTAATGAAAAAGCGATATTTTTCTAATGATGTTGATGGAGCTGGCTTTGTTCTTACATGCTGTAAAAAGTATACATCATATATACATATATATATACAGTATAGCAATTTTCAAGTGGGGGGCACGGTGGCTTAGCGGTTAGCACGTTCGCCTCACACCTCCAGGGTTGGTGGTGTGATTCCTGCCTCCGCCTCGTGTGTGTGGAGTTTGCATGTTCTCCCCGTGCCTCGGGGGTTTCCTCCGGGTACTCCGGTTTCCTCCCCCGGTCCAAAGACATGCATGGTAGGTTGATTGGCATCTCTGGAAAATTGTCCGTAGTGTGTGAGTGTGTGAGTAAATGAGAGTGTGTGTGTGCCCTGCGATGGGTTGGCACTCCGTTCCCCGTGACCCAAGAAGTTCGGATAAGCGGTAGAAAATGAATGAATGAATGAATGAATGAATGAATGAGTGAATGAATGAGTGAAGTGATACATTAGAACATATACTACAAATTAACAATTTTAAGGTGTAGGTGTGACTCAGCGGTTACACTTTTGACAACTGACCACCATTCAACTTGGATTTTGCATCATTCGTAATAAAATACAGAGTGTCTGAAGAGACAGAAAGCAACAGGAACGTGCCGAGCAAATACGTCGATCAAATAACAAATACGGCGGATCGCCGTCTGACAGCGACTGTCCTTAAAAGTGCTCGAGAAATAAAAGTGGATTTATTTTTTTTTAATGATTTTGGTGTCAACGCTGCCACTCAGGACTGACAGCTCAGGATGTGTGTTTATTTACATGGTCTAGGAAGAGGGTTAAGGGTGGAGACTTGAAGTGGTGCTGAGTGTTGAGTGGATATTTCTGAGTGCTCTTGAGGAGAGAGAGAGAGAGAGAGAGAGAGAGAGAGAGAGAGAGAGAGAGAGAGAGAGAGAGAGAGAGAGAGAGAGATTGATCAGAAGTTTTTTTACAGCTATACCTTTGAGTCATACAGAATGTTATGTGCTGTATATACAGGACAAAATGAGGTTGTGGGTGGAGGAGAAATACCAGTAGGAAGTCTGTATATATTTAATGTACACAATGAAATAAGTGTTCGGGGCTCGGTGCTCTCATATCGTGCTGCTGTGTACTATATATGAATGTTTCATGAGTAATAACAAAATAAGTCACAAGACAAAAAGGAAGCAAGAACTCGGACTTTTACCGGAAATGTCTAAACACGACCCCCGGCTACGACTACACCGCACGTGCAGCATTTAATACACACATCTCCATGAAGATTTTTCTGGTTCTCTGCAAATCGCTGAGTCACCGTTTCGAACGACGTCGAAAAAACCTACCTCTTGCTGAAGAACTAAAAGAGATGTCTGTGCGCTTTTCTTGCTGTCGTACAGAGTTTTAGACTGATGACGTTCTTAGTCTGTGACCCGGTGAACCGGTAGCAGGACGTGTTCATTCCAAGAGACTTTAAAGCACTTCTGGAAGTCTCTCTGGATAACGACGCCTGGCAAATGCTGTAAATTAATGGCTCTGTATTCATACGTTCATACATTTTTTTATATTTTCTACGGTATATACATACCTTCTATTGATATTGTAATTCTCTTCTTTGTCTATTTGTATTTTACTACAGTGTATGGTTTTGTATGTGACTGTAAATGTGAATTTTATACAGGCTCCTTTATTGCTGTAGGTCCAGAGAGTGTGTGTATGTGTGTGTGTGTGTGTATCAGTGTGTATTGATATAAAGTCTAACACACTTTTTTGTTAAGTGCTTACTAAGCTGTAATCAATAACATGCTGTAATTCTTCATACATGTGCATACATTGTGTTTTTTTTTTTATTTTTGCTAAATCCAAAGTAGGGGGGAACGGTGGCTTATGCCCCTTTCTCACCGAGGCAGTTTGAGTGCAGGTTCGGAGCCTAATTTAGAAGCAGTTCTTTCTGTTTCGACAGCCAAAGCACCGGCTCTGAACCAGGAAAAGTGGTTCTTAAGTAGCACCAAAACGTTGCTGGTCTAGACTTAAGAACCGCTTGCGTCAGGAGCTGTGGGCGGGGCTACTGTTAGCGCGTTTGATAATGTACCTTAAGTATACTAATGTTTAATACACTTTTACTTTACCGCGATATGATACATTATCAGCACACATGATAGTAGGTAGCTACATGCTAAGGCTAACTTTTTTCTGTGATAAAATAACGTTATGTACTTTATTGATTACAACCTCCGTTTATACAGATTACACGGAGCTGCACGTACACGTTTTATTCGCCACGTTTGGATGCCGATGTAGGTTCGCAAAGCCATGAGCATTAACAGTAAAGCAACATCCGCCATTGTTGTTGTGTTTGTGTTTGCCGCTGCTGCGCTAACGTTGCTGGGACACGTGACACGTATACAGTGACGTCACACTCGGCGCTGTGACGCTCTCTAGCCGGTGGAAAGGCAAACCGGTTCTTAGAAGGTTCACCAGTGGAACCAACTTTGAACCAGCACTAACGCTAGCTCTGTACCAGCACCCGGTTCTTTCCCGTGGAAAAGGGGCATTAGTGGTTAGCACGTTTGCCTCACACCTCCAGGGTGGGCGGTTCGATTCCCACCTCCGCCTTGTGTGTGTGTAGTTTGCATGTTCTCCCCGTGCCTCGGGGGTTTCCTCCGGGTACTCCGGTTTCCTCCCCCGGGCCAAAGACATGCATGGTAGGTTGATTGGCATCTCTGGAAAATTGTCCGTAGTGTGTGAGTGTGTGTGTGAGTGAATGAGAGTGTGTGTGTGTGCCCTGTGATGGGTTGGTACTCCGTCCAGGGTGTATCCTGCCTCTCTGCCCGATGACGCCTGAGATAGGTACAGGCTTCCCGTGACCCGAGGTAGTTCGGATAAGCGGTAGAAAACGAATGAATGAATGAATGATAAATCCAAAGCACTGATCCTATCCATCAGGGGAACCCGACACACTTATAATGGGTATTAGGATAAGAAGAAGATTAAAATCCTACACTTTTGTCCTCAACAAGACCCCATGACCATTTGCAGCTTCCATCTTTATTATTAACAATGGAAACACAGTCAAGTTTCATTATTTTTTTGATTCTTCCTTTTTCATTGCCAAATATTCACAAAACATTGTATCTCAAGGTCTAAAATGAAATAATTAGAATTTACAGGAATATTACTGGAGCTAATGTTATCATACAGCAAGGTTTTGTGTTTATTCAGAAGATCTCTTATATTGTTATGACTCAGCCCGGACTTTGGCCACGTGCACTTGTTTGTTTATGTTCCTCGTCACATGTCTGCCCTGCCCTCGTCTGTTCCTCCCTGTTTCTACACCCGCTCCTAATTGTATCTGATTGTCCTTTGTATTTAAGTGTGCCTCGTTGCCGATGGCAGCACGGAATCTACTGTTGTCTTTGTCCTGTTGCTAGTCCGTGTCATGTTTCGTGTTTTTTGTTATTAAACCCTGTTTTGTTTTGCTATCCTGCGTCCGGGTCCACTTCCTTACCCCGCGTCATGTCAGACATCGTGTGAGGAAGAAATCGAAAGCATGCTATATCGTGTTAAAACAGAAGCAGTGATGTAATGAAGCCGGTTACTGATGAGGAGGATTTTCCAAGAGAGTTTTATACTACAGTGTTTTGTGACCGTAGCAGAGGGAAAGACCCTTGACAGACCGGATACATATTGACCAGGCATAAGAGTGTGTTCAGTATCAGGCTGCTGTCTCTGTCAGGCTCCACTACAAGACTGAGGAACTCTTTTGTCCCCCAGGACATTAGACTGTACAACATCTCGCAGGTACGACAGGGTGGAAACACAAACTGAGGAGTGACTCTGTAGCGTTTTTGTTCCCTTTACTCGTCTTTACTTGCTGCTACGGGACATTTTACATTTTATATTTCATAAAACTTGAGTTGGTCATTTGCTCTTGTTTCGTGGGGGGGGGGGGGGAGGGGGGTTTTAGACTGTATTTGTGATCTTATTTCTGTAAGTTGCTACTGGATGCCTTGAACTTCTCCTGGACGAATAATCTATCTATCTATCTATCTATCTATCTATCTATCTATCTATCTATCTATCTATCTATCTATCTATCTATCTATCTATCTAATGTTAACGTTCCCATAGTAACAGATCTATCTATCTATCTATCTATCTATCTATCTATCTATCTATCTATCTATCTATCTATCTATCTATCTATCTAATGTTAACGTTCCCATAGTAACAGATCTATCTATCTATCTATCTATCTATCTATCTATCTATCTATCTATCTATCTATCTATCTATCTATCTATCTATCTATCTATCTATCTATCTATCTAATGTTAATGTTCCCATAGTAACAGATATATCTATCTATCTATCTATCTATCTATCTATCTATCTATCTATCTATCTATCTATCTATCTATCTATCTATCTATCTATCTATCTAAATAATGTATATTTCTATCTATAGTTGATATAATTGAACATCTGTGAAATAATACACTTGCCTGTGTACTTTCTTAGTGGACCTTTGGGCCACACACACACACACACACACACACACACACACACACACACACACACACACACACAGAGAGACACTTCACAGACAGCACTCAGCAGCATCAGGTCGTTGAGTTTTTAGCCATGTGCTAATGCATTAGTTGTGCCCTCAGGCTCCTGTTTTACGGCCTCAGGGCTCAGAGGTTTAAATCCCATCAGTCATGACAGACAAGCCCTAAAACACATAAATTGTGGCCTTGAGCAAAAACCTATGTCCTGCAATCCCACCCACACACACACCTACTACTGAAACAGAGTGGGTTGTTAAACTAAAAAAATGTTTTTATTTTTTTTGGTCAGTTATCTAAAACTAAAACAAAAGTAGTTTCTTTTTAACCGTATACATACTTTGTGGTTGTGGTTTAGTAGCTAACAGGTTCGTCTTTGTTCTGGGGTTGGGTTTGACTCCTGCCTCTAAATTGCCCATAATTGGGCAGTGGTGGCTCAGGTGGTTAAGGCTCTGGGTTGTTGATCAGAAGGACAGGGTTCAAGCCCCAACACTGCCAAACTGCTTCTGTTGGGCAATTGAGCAGACCCTTAAGTCTCCCTGCTCCATGGGCGCTATATTATAACTGCCCTGTGCTCTAACCCCAACCTCCACAGCTGGGATATGCGAAGAAAACAATCCCTCTGTGCTGCAATTTATATGTGATGATAATAAAGGCTTCGGGCCCTGGGGCAGATCCAGTGCGGATGGATTGCAATCACTGGACATCGTTCTGCTGTACAAGTTCTGAGGGAGCTCTTTAAGAGTTTTCTGGAAGTTTAGAGCTACTCCAGTGCAAAAGTAATAACAAGACGTAACGCTTCGTAGATGTTCAACACTAAAAGCATCTATAAACGGATATAATGCATGACATGGATTTATCAATGAATTAAAAACGCTAGCATTGGCGATTAAGGTATTAGTGAATTAAGTGTTTCATAGGAACTCCATCCACTTCCGGTTGGTAACAGTAAGTCTGCTTCGTTTCGGGGATCATCACACTTTCCTGTCATTGATTATTTTCCTATTCCAGAATTCTATGATGTACTGTAGGTATTTATACGCTGAGTGTTTATGAATCACCTTTACAACATTTCTGTGCTTTAACTGCGACATTTATAGCATTTAGCAGATGCCCTTATCCATTTGTTTTCTCATTGAGCAGTTGAAGGCTAAGGGTCTTTCTCAGGGGCCCAGCAGTGGTAGTAGCTTGGTGGGTCTGGGATTGAAACTCTTTACCACTAGGATGCCACAACCCAAAGTTTATCATTAGCACTTTATCATGGAGCTGCATCTTCCATCAAAATGTTCTTATGCTTTTAACCATTGTAAGCTTTGCTGTGGTCATTTGTGCCATTTCTTTAAAATAATAACAATATGATATGGGGGAGGGGGGCACGGTGGCTTAGTGGTTAGCACGTTCGCCTTATACCTCCAGGGTTGGGGGTTCGATTCCCGCCTCCGCCTTGTGTGTGTGGAGTTTGCATGTTCTCCCCGTGCCTCGGGGGTTTCCTCGGGGTACTCCGGTTTCCTCCCCCGGTCCAAAGACATGCATGGTAGGTTGATTGGCACCTCTGGAAAATTGTCCGTAGTGTGTGAGTGTGTGTGTGAGTGAATGAGAGTGTTTGTGCCCTGTGATGGGTTGGAACTCCGTCCAGGGTGTATCCCGCCTCGATGCCCGATGACGCCTGAGATAGGCACAGGCTCCCCGTGACCCGAGAAGTTCGGATAAGCGGTAGGGAATGAATAAATGAACAACCGATATCACTTTCTACAAAAAGGAAATACTCTGTGATTTTAAAAGCTTCACATCGACCCTGCTTAAACTTCATTTCATTGACACTTGCCATGCACAAATTACTTCTAAAATCTATTTAAACGTCTTCATCGCCGAGGCTAAAAGCACCTGAATTTACACCGCCGTCTCGAGGTAGATCATTATCCAGCGAGAGAATAGACAGAAGTCTTGTTTTTGTGCCCTGGAATTTATTTTTTATTCAAGAACAAATCATCTGCAGGTCCTAATACTCTGGGACATTGCTAATCATGGTTGCTGTAAATAAATAAAGAAATGCAAAGTAGTAATTTTCCCTGTGAGAACGTTCGCTCCGTGTTCAGGCCTGTGCTATTTCTAGCTTAACAACTGCATGTATCCTGTAATTATTCCCCTCCTATCACAAGCTGTTTTCATTCTCCCTTTTCTGCTCTTTCTATTTCATCAGCACACAGAGAGAAGAGTGCAAGAGAGTGGGATTCAGAAAGAGGCACAACGCTGCGTCTGGTCTGCATAGAGGACACACACACACACACACACACACACACACACACACACACACACACACACACACACACACACACGTTTTTTGGGAATTGGATAATTGGAGTTGATTTACTTTCCTATAAAAGCAAACTCCAATCTGTTTTGTTCCATTTACAAAACAGAAGAAGAGGTTATACAGCACCCGTAAAGAAGGGAGGGTTAAGGGCCTCACTCAAGGGACCAAGGGTCCTTAACATGTTGGACTATTTACGAATCCACTTGAGACTCGTATGTTTCCATAAATGTTAGATATAATACATATGATTAATCTTTTTTTGTGTGTGTAAGTCTGCCATACAAGTCCCTGGGAATGAGCTGTTACCATGGCAACAGTGATGTGTTAGCATAAAGTTCAGATTGATTGATTTGATGATGCAGAACGTTTATGAGAAATTCAAGAAAACACAGTCAGAGTCCTGGCTCGAAGCGAGCAGATGACACCATTAAAGATTACACATTAAAAAAAAAAGGAATGCACGATATCACAAAATACAAGGAACCCCATGGTATACCGTACAGTACGAAGAACATCTAACAGACTGTGTGAAGGTAACAAATCAATGAGAGAAAAGGAAACAAAAGCACAAGCATGTAAACACCAGGAGAAGAAATAATGTGACTGTTAGAAGGAATACATTCAAGTCCGATATTTTTTAATGAATCAACGTCTAACCATGGGGGTGGCTTAGTGATTAGCACGTTCGCCTCACACCTCCAGGGTTGGGGGTTCGATTCTCGCCTCCGCCTTGTTTGTGTGTGTGTGGAGTTTGCATGTTCTCCCCGTGCCTCGGGGGTTTCCTCCGGGTACTCCGGTTTCCTCCCCCGGTCCAAAGACATGCATGGTAGGTTGATTGGCATCTCTGGAACATTGTCCGTAGTGTGTGTGAGTGTGTGAGTGAATGAGAGTGTGTGTGTGCCCTGTGATGGGTTGGCACTCCGTCCAGGGTGTATCCTGCCTCGATGCCCGATGACGCCTGAGATAGGCACAGGCTCCCCGTGACCCGAGAACTTCGGATAAGCGGTAGAAAATGAATGAATGAATGAATATCTAACCAATCAGAATCAAGAATTCATCATCACTATTGCACATCATCTGCTACATACTTATAAAATATATATATATATATATATATTACATACACACATTTTATGTATGCGTTTATTTTATTCCTTATTTTTATTCGATTAAACGTATTAATTAAAGTTTCGATTTCTCTTTCGAGCCTCAATAAAGTTGCACAGTAGCTATAACCATAATCATAACCACACCAATAACCATAACGGTGATGTGTGCCGAGGGTTAAATGAGCATGTGGTTAATTTATAGACAGATGGAGATGCCCGTGTACGAGAAAAATAAATAAATAAAACAAAGAAAATAAGGCTCTGTTCGGGTTCGAGATCAGATATGAGATGATAGAATGTAGCACGTTTTATTTTCCTGTAGTTAAAACACTGAACGCATGAAAAGGAGCAAATGTATTGGAACACAAATTGAATCACACTTAATATTTGGTTGCAATAACCGCGTCGAGCCTGTGATCCACCTTCTTTTCTAATGATTTTCCAGCAGCTTCCTTTCATTGTTGTGAGTTTCAGAAGGTTTCTTCTCTTCAGTCTCATTTTCAGGAGGTGTAACTCTGCTCGGTTGGCTTCGGGTCTTCTGATAGACTTATAGTCCAGTCTAAAATAGTCCTTTGTTCAGTTCTCGGTGTGTTTTCGGTTCATTGTCTTGCAGCACGATGATGTTCCTTCAGATTACTTTTGGATGCATTTCTCTGTAAAATTTCAGTCAGAATGTTTCTGTAGACTCCAGAATTCTTTCTGCCATGTTCTCCACTTGTACATTATGGAATGGCTGATTACATGATTACTTGCTACGGTTGAGGTCATCGTGTATGAATCTGCAATCTAAAAGAGACTTAACATCTTAATTACCCTGTGAGGCATGAAAGGGTGAAACCTTTATTGGCTAAGAAAAACATGAGGACAAGACTGAAGTTTGTGAAGGAACACAGAGACGAAGGCCAAGCCTTCTGGATGAATGTGCTTTGGAAGAATGAAATTCTAAAATGTAATTATTTGGAGATCATAACAGAGGAAATGTTTGGTGTAAACCAAATACAACGTTTCAGCAAAAGTTTGGAGATGCTTTACTGCAGCAGGACCTTCCAGGACCTTATGAACTCTACGTTGTATCAGAAGGTGCTTGAGGAACATGTGAGAACATCTGTGAAAAAAACTGAAGCTGAACTGGAACCGGACCGTGGTCAAGTCAAAGCCCAGATCTACATCCTATTGAGATCCTGTGTGGTGATTTGTAACAGAATGTACATGCAATAAACCCCTCAAACATTCATTCATTCATTTTTACCACTTATCCGAACTTCTCGGGTCACGGGGAGCCTGTGCCCATCTCAGGCGTCATCAGGGCAGGATACACCCTGGACGGAGTGCCAACCCATCACAGGGCACACACACTCTCTCATTCACTCACACACTACGGGATGACAATCAACCTACCATGCATGTCTTTGGACCGGGGGAGGAAACCGGAGTACCCGGAGGAAACCCCCGAGGCACGGGGAGAACATGCAAACTCCACACACACAAGGCGGAGGCGGGAATTGAACTCCGACCCTGGAGGTGTGAGGCAAACGTGCTAACCACTAAGCCACCGTGCCGCTCCTCCAAGAAACTTCTCATTAAAGTTATTTCAGCCAAAGGGGAAAACACTAGCTATTATGTCAGAAGCTGTAAAAACTTTTTCCCAGTTGAAATATTCATTTTTGTTGAATGCTTTTTTTTAATAATATTTGAAAACAATGTGTTTTTTGTTGTTGTTGTTATTGTTGTTGTTGTTTACATACAATTCCATCACTTTCATACACAGGTTGAAATGAAAAACAAGAAAATGAACATGTTGACATTTCTTAATAAAGAACAATAATGAATATATTTGGCGTCTGCTGAATGCTATACATGTTGCAGTTAAAGCACAGAAATGTTATAAAGGTGATTCATAAACACCCAATAATATAAATAATGAATATTTAATGGGGTGTCCTAATTTTTTCACATGACTGTATATATATATATATATATATATATATATATATATATATATATATATATATATTCTGCTGCAGTTATTTATAGATACTCTAAAGTCTCTGAAACAGAGCTGAAATGTCGTAGAGACAAATTATATCATATCTGTCAATACTGCATTTCAGCATATTAGAGATGTTTACATTTACATTTATAACATTTAATACATTTATAACATTTATTACATTTATAACATACAGATGTTATAGATGAACATCTCTAATATGATCGCTCACCGACGTAATCCCTACACAATATAGTCTCAAATACCTTAACATAACATAGAGACAGAGTGAAGGTTTATAATAGACTGGATATTAAAAGTGTTACTATTATTTATTTATTCAACAACCAATCACAGTCTTCATTAGAATGTGTCAGACCCAGTAACAGGTTAAGCCCCGCCCCCTTTCTAAAATATAAGCTGTTGTATAACAGCTTATAACAGCTTATAACACAGAGTTGCTCTGTGTTTGGTCCTAAATCTCTCTCAGGATAAGATTCCTAGTTAGAATTTTTTAAGCTAACACACTCCGTCACGCACAAAGCTATCGTTAGGAATATCGATGAGACGCAAAGCCTGATCTCCAAGCTAATAACAAAACGTCGAAGGCTCAGATACGGAAAGGTCAGACGCCGTGGGAGTGAAGGAGAAGAGAAGGACTGACCCTCGCCACACGTCTATGTTTAGTTTGAGGCTTCATTCTGAGCTTTATTGGGTTTTCAGAAATCGTTGATTACGAGACGTGGCTAGGAGCTGCTAGCGCATGTTTAATAAGCGGCACGTTAATTAGCTGCCGATGGCTCTGTGGAGAATAACAGAGCAAACGGATCGGCTACATGAACCGAGTTTATTTGTTAAATTGATGTAGTCTCTAATTATCTCCCAACTCACTTTTGTAGAAG
>NC_062537.1:19307340-19344840 GCF_022655615.1 Tachysurus fulvidraco
CTGCAGTGATGTGGTCGATATACCGATCTGTTGTGGTGAAGAAAGAGCTGAGCCACAAGGCGAAGCTCTCTATTTACCGGTCGATCTATGTTCCTACCCTCACCTATGGTCATGAGCTTTGGGTCATGACCGAAAGGACGAGATCCCGGATACAGGCGGCCGAAATGAGTTTCCTCCGCAGAGTGGCTGGGCGCTCCCTTAGAGATAGGGTGAGGAGCTCGGTCATTCGGGAGGAGCTCAGAGTAGAGCCGCTGCTCCTCCACATCGAGAGGAGTCAGCTGAGGTGGCTCGGGCATCTGTTTCGGATGCCTCCTGGACGCCTCCCTGGGGAGGTGTTCCGGGCATGTCCAACCGGGCGGAGGCCCCGGGGAAGACCTATGTCTCTCGGCTGGCCTGAAAACGCCTCGGTATTCCCCCGGAAGAGCTGGAGGAAGTGTCTGGGGAGAGGGAAGTCTGGGCATCCCTGCTTAGACTGCTGCCCCCACGACCCGGCCCCGGATAAGCGGTAGAAGAAGAAGAAGAAGAAGAAGAAGAAGAAGTATATTACAACGTCCATGGTTGAGCAAATGAACTAAGACATAAGAATTGGCAATGAAATAAAACATTATGAGTGAAGTAAACTGCAATGAGTCTGTCTGTGTTTTCCTTGTTTCTGTCTGCTGTCATTCCCCGCTGTTAATTGTTGGCCCCGCCCACTTATTTGTTACCATGGACACTAATTGTACTCGATCTTTCCTCCAGGTGTGTTGTCTTTGTCTCTGATTGTCTCTGCTTTGTCATTGGTTCCTGTCACCTATATATTCTCTGCTTGTTCACTTCCCTGGTGCTAGTCGTCTCAATGTTCCTGTTTCCTGTTAGCTTTGTGTTCGGTCTTGTTTTGCCTGTCTGTCTGTGTACCTGTTTTTTGTCATTAAATCTCTTTACTCTATTTGGATCCTCACTCGCCTTTGTCCTGCCGTGACATAAACATTAACCAGCATACAGATATAATCTCCTGTTTTATCTATACTACTGATTATACAGTTCACTGTTATGCGGAGGTAAATATAGCTGCTAGCTCGTTAGCAAAAGACAAACAAACCAGAATTTTTGAGGCCTGCAGGTTTACAAAAACACATGAAAATGATTTAACATTGGGATCACATGGCGTCAGTAGATCACGTAGGTCATGATCATGGTCTGTGAGGCTCATGGGAAGTCTGAGGCAGAGAGGTATTGGTAAAGATTCCATGATCTATTCTATTATCATACAGTATGTTCTGTTTCCAAATAAAATGAGTCTCCTCACGTAACGTCTGAATAGCGTCCAGAGCTCTGAATACTCTTAATACTGAAAAGTGCTCAATTTTCAGGATTAATCCCCCATTACATCTGTGAATACGACCCTAAGCGTTTCAAAGGATCAGCTCCTCTTCGTCAGCGTAATTACGTTTTGTTAAATTGTACGAGGGAGAAATCCGACTAAATCCATCTTACGTTTAGAATCGTCGTCCGAAGTCTTGCTGAGTCATTCAGATTTTTTTATTTGTTATATTTTTTAAAGCTCATTTCGGATTCGGTAGCAGTCGGCCATCAGCTCGTTAAGGATACAAGCAGCAGGGATAAAACCAACCGCCTAACCAGGGCACAACCCACGCTGCTGAGGTAATGGGCAGTGTATAATAAGAGATATGTGATGGATGCTGTATTTTAAACATGATTCAGACTCTTTGAGCTTATCATCAAATAAGAGACATCAAAGCAACATTTACATAGAAACGTAATGAGTATCAGAGAGAGAGATAGAGAGGGGTGGGGGTGGGGGTCTCTGGTGATTTGATATCGACTCTGATTGCAGTTTCTGCTCAGAGGATGTGAGGAAAATAACTTTTTATCTTATTCAAATTGATGTCATCTGCTTTTGTGAGGCAACATTACACCAAGGATCACATATTTTCCCACGAGAGGAAACCTAATACTTACATTTTAATTATGTTAATTTTCCTTTTTAAATATAATTAACTACATTTACTCATTAATTAATGAGCTCGCACAATTCTGGCAGCAAATGAAACAAAAAAAAATGTTTTTAAATTTTTTAAACATCATCTTCTTTTGGCTTTACCTCCTTTACCTCCTTTACCTCCTTTACCTTTAAGTCACCACAACGAATCATCTGTTTCCACCTGACTTTATCCTCGGCATCCTCTACTCTCGCACCAGTTACCTTCATGTCCTCATTTAACACATCCATAAATCTCCTCTTTGTCCTTCCTCTTGACCTCTTACCTTTCAGCTCCATCTCCAACATCCTTCTACCAATATAACCATCTCCCTCCTCTGTACATGTCTAAACCATCTCAATCTAGTCTCTCTTAAAATCCTTTTCAAACATAATTAAAAATGCTTAAAAACCTTTTCAAACATAATTCAATTAATTCATTTTCTGGCTTTGAATTACAATCAAATGAATTTTTAATGAAAAAAAACAAAAACAAAACAAAAAAAAACAGCATTAAATCCATTAAATCAGTACTTCACAAAGACATCAGAAATGTTCATGGGGGAAATAAAAACACTATATCAATATAATAAACACTCAGACTGAGCTGAACAGAGACATTTAAATAGACTGTTTAAAAGGAAATTAAATTGATCAAACTATGAATAAATAAATAAATAAATAAATAAATAAATAAATAAATAGAATCAATATAACAGGATAATAGTTACAATGACAAATTAATGGGAAAAAAATCTAAAATAAAAAAAGGTAATTAAAACCAGGATAAATCTTAACAATTGAATTGTTCTTTTTTTCATATAAATAATAATATAACCATATAATAATATACTTTTGTTAGCTTTACTTTTTTCTACATGCTCATCTTAGCATACTATTCTGTAGGTCATTTATTTAATTTTATTAATATTATTATTTTGAAAACCACATGCCATCTTTTCACCACAGCACACAATATCACGGGAGCTTTTTTCTATTTTTTATTATTTTTTTCTTTTTCATCCATACATAACAAGCTTCTATATAAAATACATTAACTATTAACATTTCCCTCTAAAAGCTTTAATGCTTTTTTCTTTTTCTTTTCCCAAAGGCTTTTGTACAGAATGTATATTTAACATGAAAGTGTGTGTGTGTGTGTGTGTGTGTGTGTGTGTGTGTGTGTGTGTGTGTGTGTGTGAGAGCTTTCTCGCAGTCTGTATGAACTTGATTCAGTGACGTGTTGGCTGTATTCCCAGCTGTTCCTCCTTCAGCACGTCACCTTCTTACTTTCGTTCTTTTTAAAAGCAGAAAGCTTCATAAAATCCATCACAACTTTTACAAAGAAACTATTCTGGTTCCTTTTTATATACAGCATGAAATTTCAAATAGAAAAAAAGGAGAAATGCAAACATTTCTACAGTGACATTGAATGTTTGTTATTTTTGACCTTCTGCAAAGTTTCCATGACCAAAAATATATTTTAGAAAGATGCCTGAGTGAGTCAGTTAATTCTATCTATCTATCTATCTATCTATCTATCTATCTATCTATCTATCTATCTATCTATCTATCTATCTATCTATCTATCTATCTATCTATCTATCTATCTAGTAAAGGGGCGGAGCAGACCAGATGGGGCAAAGCACAGGGATGGGGGCGGGGCTTATAATTGAAGAGGGTGTACAGGATATTTTCACTTCGGCTATCAAACAAAGAATTACAAAGAATAACACAAAGGTAGCTTATTTGAATGTGTGTGTGTGTGTGTGTGTGTGTGTGTGTGTGTGTGTGTGTGTGTGTGTGTGTGTGTGTGTTTTGCCTGACTGAAACATATGCCATCACTAGAACAAATGAAAAGCAACAAAAATTTCAAAAATGGTTTTAAAATAGTTTTCTTGAAAATTGGCAATTTTATTAGGTTAAATTAAAAACATTAGAGGAAGAGAACAGGATGTTTGAGGAACTTCATCCAGGAGACTTTTCTTAAACTTCCTTCTTAATTTTTCTTAAAAATAAAACAAACAAACAAACAGATAGATAGATAGATAGATAGATAGACAGACAGACAGACAGACAGACAGACAGACAGACAAACAAACAAATAAATAAATAAGCAGGGTCTTCACTATTTCATTTCAAGTTCTAAATTAAATCTAATAATTTTAAATCTAATAATTCAATAACTTGGTCTAAAATTTAGGAATACCAATTTACAACAAAATTTAAAAACACAAAAATATAAATTCAATAAATTCAAATATAAAATAAAAATGTAGCTAGCAAGATATTTTATTTACAGAAAATATAAATTCGGTAACACAAATGTGAAAAAAATTGTAAATTATAGGCCAAATACATAAACAAACAAACAAAAAAACAAACAAACAAATAAATAAATAAATATTTTTACAAGTTCTATTTTGTATATTTGACTTTTTTCATTACTCTCTTTATATAGAGAATAATTCATACATCTATGTAAAAAATAATTCCAAACAATTATTAATTATTGCTGCTATGTTTTCTATTTTATTTCATGCTAAATTAAATGATGATTTCGTGTCGTTTTAAAACCTGCCAATAAAATATTTCTGCCAAATGAGGTAAACGAGGATCTGCCAAATAGTGAGGTTGTCCGTTCCAGATTTCTCTAGCATGCCGTTTCTCCACTTTACAGTTCTATAATATGCTAATTAGGCTAAAACAGTATTTTATGAGTAGAAAATCGATCAATTTTCCAAATAAGCTTTTAGATTTTATGACTGTGTCTGACGGAGTCTTTTAATATGTGACCTGCTGCGGCTGCTGCGATCTTTTTTACCTCCTGATTTCAAAAGTCTGCTTCTCCTGCAAACTCAAAGAAATTACAAAGAAATGTCAGCAGGTAACATTTCCCCCTCCTTGTGTGTGTGTGTGTGTGTGTGTGTGTGTGTGTGTGTGTGTGTGTGTGTGTGTGTGTGTGTGTGTGTGTGTGTGGCCTTAAAGCTATGTGTGTCACCCAGGTCAGATTCCTTATCAGTGTCTGAAAGCCTCTTGAAATGAGCTTCTCTTTTCTCTATCCTGTCATTCTTTCACTCTTTTGCCGGGAGTCCGGGAGGAAGTCGTGTCCAGGCAGAACACAGATAAAGGTGGAGTGTGTACGAGTGTGTACGAGTGTGTGTGATTGTGTGTGAGTGTGTTGGAGAGCTGTACACAGATTGTGTTAGTAGAGGTACGCGTCTTTAGACAGATTTCCGTGAACTGCTCTGCTGAGGAGGATTTGTGTAGCACATGTAGGGCAGAGATCCAAAGGGAATTTTAATATAAATATCTCCTGACAGAACACCATCCTTAAAAAGGTCTTTGGAGAATAAAGAACAGCGTTCATCCTGGGAAATAGGAATTAATCTTTTTCAGAGAGAAATGGACTGTCACTGTGTGATCTGATCTCTCTCTCTTTCTCTCTCTACATATATATATGTATATATATATAGAAATTAAATGTATAACTTTGATCAATGATCTGATGTATAAAAGTTACATTTATCTGACAGATCGTTCAGTGCAATAAGGTTCAATTTTACACTAGAAAGTTATGCTGCTGTAACTGGAGCTAAAAAACACAGACCACTCCTCTTTTACTGTCAATAGCACACACAGAGGCTGACATTAACTTTAACTGTATTAATAAATAGGTTACAGTTAGTCCAAAATGCAGCTGCCAGAGTTCTCACTAGGACAAGAAAGTATGACCATATAACCCCAATTTTATCATCTCTACACTGGCTACCTGTTAAGTATAGAATTGACTACAAACTGCTGCTACTTACGTACAAGGCTCTTAATGGTTTAGCTCCCATGTATCTAACTAGTCTTCTAACACGTTACAATCCTTCACGCTCTCTGAGATCACAAAACTCAGGACTTCTGGTAGTTCCCAGAATATCTAAGTCTACTAAAGGTGGTAGAGCGTTTTCGTATTTAGCTCCCAAACTTTGGAATAGTCTTCCTGATAGTGTTCGGGGAGCAGACACACTTTCCCAGTTTAAATGTAGATTAAAAACTCATCTCTTTAGTCAGGCGTACACATAATACATCCCATAATATCATGCACCAGTACATCAGACCAGCACATTTTTATGAACAGCAGATATGTTAATCCCTTTCCACTGCTTCTCTCTTTGTACCCATCCCGAGGCATCCAGACACTGTACCAGCTCCCAACGTCCTCTGTGGGACGAAGCCTTTGGACGTCCACTGAGCCGAGGCCGACTCTAAGAATCCTGAGACATCTCCAGTTAGACTCTGTGGTACTCAGGAGATCAGAAGTCCTTGAACCTCACACCAATACAACATTTAACTGACTGTATATTACAATCACACCCCCAGTGTCACCCATATGACGATGGGTTCCCCCTTGAGTCCGGTTCCTCTCAAGGTTTCTTCCTTTACCAATTTAAGGGAGTTTTTCCTTGCCACTGCTGCCTGAGTCACCTCAGACTTGCTCATAGGGGAATAAATACATACACACTGTGAACTAGATACATCTAATAATAATCTAGAATTTTTATTCTGTAAATTCTTATTTCTTTTATTATTCGTTAATTCCTTTATCATTAATTATGTTTACCTTCTGCTCTGTGTTTATGTTCTGTAAAGCTGCTTTGAGACAATGTCTATTGTAAAAAGCGCTATACAAATAAACTTGAATTGAATTGAATTGAATTGAATTGAATTAAAACTGTCAGGTACAGAGGCCACGCCTCTTTCTGTTGTTACAAACACAAAGGCCACACCTCCTTTGACTGAACAAACTCACACAGAGGCCACGCCTCTTTGACTGGAACAAAGACAGAGGATACACCACCATTATGAGAACACGCGCACACACACACACACACACACACACACACACACACACACACACACACACGTCACAACTCCTTCATTTGTTTAAGACAGACTTTACTTTCTGACAGACACAAAGGACACACCTCCTTCATTTTCTGACAGACACAGAGGACACACCTACTTCACTTTCTGACAGAGACATAGGCCCCGCCCACTTCACTTTCTGACAGACACAGAGGCCACACCTACTTCACTTTCTGACAGACACAGAGGCCACACCTCCTTCACTTTCTGACAGACACAGAGGCCACACCTAGTTCACTTTCTGACAGAGACATAGGCCCCGCCCATTTCACTTTCTGACAGACACATAGGCCCCGCCCACTTCACTTTCTGACAGACACAGAGGATGCACCTCCTTCACTTTCTGACAGACACAGAGGCCACACCTCCTTCACTTTCTGACAGACACAGAGGCCACACCTAGTTCACGTTCTGACAGAGACATAGGCCCCGCCCACTTCACTTTCTGACAGACACATAGGCCCCGCTCACTTCACTTTCTGACAGACACGCCTCCTCCTGTAAGATAAATGAAACAGTACAGTATTAGCTTTACAGTACGGTACAGTACAGTATTAGCAGAGCAGCCTTGGGGTGATATAAAGGATCATACAGGCTCTAATTAATACACAAATGTCAGTGATGCGATGAAGATGAAGATTAAATAATAAACAATAATAAAGAAATGTTCAGCATTTCATCGTAAAGCGAAACTTTATTTTGTTCAGATATCGAGGTTGATTCCAATCAACGAATCTGTAAACACAATAATATCGCCATCAGATGTTGTTCTTCTTCATGTGTCCTTATGTCACTAAACTGCTCATGCGTGGAAACGTGTATTTGTTTATTAGTAACCGAGCAGCACAAACCATGGCTCAAGGACTCGCTATCGATTGGCAAAATGTGAGCAGTGAAAGAGCACATTGTCCTAGCGAGGGTCCGTACGATTGCTCCACACGCCGCATCAGGACCCTGCGGTCACGCGAGGCTAAACACTGCCAGAATGGCAAGAGATTTAATCGAGTGAAATGAGAGGGGGGAAAAATCCACAGCACTAAATAAGAGCAAAGAGGTCACAGGTTTATAGAGAGTAATGAGAGGCGTGCGAGAGCAGAACGATTTCCTTTCAACCAAATCTTTTGTCAACAATTCAGCGGAAATTGAAGTGGATTTTAAAGGGTAGAAAGAGCCGTCGATAACAAATGTCACAGACACGTCATGTGCCGTCTGCATAATTCAATATCCAAACGTGGCACCTGGCTGATTTTGGATGTGTGTGTGTGTGTGTGTGTGTGTGTTTGTGTGTGTGTGTTTTGAAAACATTATAATTTTCATAGCTCGATTATGTGCTTAATGCCTTGAATAGAGAACTGCAAGACATTTGGACATTCCGAGCTGGAAGACTTTGAAAAATTTGTAAAGAAGGAATTACCTGTGTTTCTGTTGTGAAATATAGATTTAAATAGACAAAATAAATACAAACAAACAAACAAATAAATAAATAAAAACAAATGTACTATTAGTTATCAATCTTGCTACTGCTAACTGGAAATAAATAAGCAAACAAGCAAACAAGCAAACAAACAAACAAACAAACAAACAAACAAATAAATAAATAAATGTTTGCCTTGGGTTAGTGCTAATGTTAGTGTTCTTTCTAAAACTTCAACATTTTATCCATTATCTTTTATGAAGTAAAAAAAAAATAAAAAAAATAGGACACTAAGTCTTTGTTTTGTATTGTTTACTTCAAGGACTATTTATTTGTTTATTTATTCATTTGTTTGTTTGTTTGTTTATTTATTTATTTGTTTGTATATTTATTTATTTATTTATTTCTCTCTCTAACTTTTTGAATGACCTTGATCACACTAGACTAGGCTCGCACGCTCAGCTTATCCTTCAAATCATGAAGGTTTTTTTTTTTTTTAGTTTTTTCTTACAGAAGGACAAATTTACTACTTTACTAAACTAGAAGTGATTATTATTAACTTCAAAAAATACTTAACCTAGTGAACTAAAAGCATGACGATATCATATAAATCCTACACAGGGTAGTTTCCTGACTTTTACCCTGCACATATTGATTTCATTCATTTCTTTATTTAATTAGTTGCTGTCTGTTTGTTTGTTTGTCGACCAAAATAAAATGACTCTACTCAAATAAGCTTTGTGAAAGTTTTAGCAAATGACAAAAGCTCAGATTTGTTGCTCATTTCTATACGAGGCTTAAAGCGGAAACGTTCTATATCACTATATGACGTGATGTGACGTGACATACGGCTAAGTACGGCTAAGTGACATACGGCTAAGACCCATGCTGAACACATTCTCTGCATTTAACCCATCCAAAGTGCACACACACAGCAGTGAACACACACACACACACACACACACACCGTGAACACACACCCTGAGCAGTGGGCAGCCATTTATGCTGCGGCGCCCGGGGAGCAGTTGTGGGGTTCGGTGCCTCAGTCGTGGCCGGCCCGAGACTCGAACCCACAACCTTAGGGTTAGGAGTCAAACTCTCTAACCATTAAGTCACGACACCCCCCCCCCACACACACACACACACACACACACACAGCTCGAGCTCATATTTCTGTTTACTCGGTTCCTTTGAGCTGTTTTTTCCCCGTATTTTTCCATTGCTCGCTTCTTTTGTTCTTTTTTATTTTATTTGTATGGATCCTTTTTGTAGATCCCCCCGGGGCAGAAACTCTGCATCTGCTCATTTTCTACTTGGTGCTGCATAAAAGATTTTGACTTTTAATTCCACTTTATAGCCATAAACAATCCCGGATTAAAGCAGAGTGTACTCCTACTGCCCAGGTGCTTCACCGTTTATGAGATTTTATTACTGGATGCCAGATTGGTGTAATTTCCTCTAAAGATATTTGACTTTGGGTTTGACATTTTAGTGAACAGAAAAGTGATGAAACGACTGAACTAGACGAGTGAATGAAGGTCTGAGTTCAACCCTTATGGTGATTAATCTACAGCTAGTTTATATCAAGCGTCATTTTGATATTACAATTATTTACAAGACGTTTCCTGTGCACACGCCACACTGACCTCACTTTGATCTTCTACCTTCTGGTGATGCACTTGAACATAATTGGTGATGCAAACCGCGGTCATCTGATGTTTGGGGTCTTCGAACTTCAGATGTCCGTCGACCGAGCCGGTGGTGATCTGACTTTGGCTCGTGTCCAAGTGGTTTATATTCTGTGGATTACACCGCACTCAAACTTGTCAACATGTCTAATGCAACCAGAAGCATATAAACCTCCCCGGTAGCAGTTCCCTCTGGTACATTAACTCACTGACTCCATCTGGATTCCTCGGCTTTCCGACACTCTGACATGTCCGCCTGATATCTGATCTTATTTCACTGTAAAGACATATGCGAAATGGCACAAACCTTTGGCAGCTCATCAACATATTCTGTTGTTAGACTATAGAATATACAGTATATCATACTAGAGATCTTCTCAGGTCTAAAGAAATGTTCCTGACCCGAAGTGACCCGAATCACTTTTTTCCCGAATCCGACGTGCATAATTATTATTTTTTTTTAAAGAAAGACCCGACCCGAGTCCGACCCGACCGGTTGGCAATTTTTTTTAACCCAACTGGACCCAAATGTTGCACACAGCGATGCAGCCCTGCACGCAAAGTAACCTCTACAGCGTGGATTTAAAATTGATTGACAGGTCTGGTTCAGCGAAAATTAGCTTACTGCCAGTCACACGATGTTACAAGCGGTATTGGCAAACAGAGGAGAGGTTGGAAAAGGACTCGAGTCGATGCACACACATGAGATACAGTAGTCCGGGTCTTCTCGGGTCCGTTTGGTAAAAACACATTCATTTTAAATTACCGAGACCCGATGCCGCTATTATTATACCCGACCCGTGTCCGAGGCACACGTGAAACTTTTAGACCCGAACTCGCTCGGGTCTCGGGTCGGACCTCGGGTTTTTGGATCTAAGTGGACCCGTGAAGACCTCTATATCATACACACAATCCCATCCTAATGGATTAGAATGACAAGGCTATTGTGTTGTCTTTTTTGTTTGTTTGTTTGTACTATACACCGATAACTTTTGGGTTTGATTTCAATAAACCGTATATAAAAGACAAGCCCAGTGGTGGTCCAGCGGCCGGATCCCCAGACAGGAAGCTACCCCAGCCACTGAAGAGTTAACTCTTGGTGTCAATCCCAAGCTTGGACAAAATGGGATGGTTGCATGAGGAAGGGCATCCGGCGTGAAACCTGCGGCAAAACAAATATACGAACCAGATTCACTGTGGCGACCTCGAAAAGGGAGCAGCCGGAAGAACAGCAAACTATATATATATATATAAACCTAGATGAGTTCAACAATTTCAGAAATCCTGAACAGTGTTTTTTCTCGCCCAAGTAATGGCTACGTCTCAATCCGCTCCATGGTTCATTACTCAGGGATCCGATCAGGAAGGCTTCTATTTTAACTTCTTTCTCTCTGTCAATCAAAAAATCCTTCCAGTGCACTTGTATGTTTGCTCACTAAAAAAAAAAATCCCATAATGCACCACAAAAACCAGGAATCTATCGATAACTGCAATTTTTTGTATGTCTTTAAGTCATTGTTCATCGTCTCATTTGTTTCATCCACATTGTGTCTTTTCAATGTGTAGCGGTGTAACACAGTGTAAATGTCTAACAGTTTCTTCCCAACAACTGAACTGGGCACAACATACACACGCACATCATCTGTATGGACTGCACAGACCTACACCACATACACACACTTCTGATATACATCCATCAACCTGTTTACATGCTGCTTACATCCATCAACTTGTTTACATGCTGTTTTACACACTTTTTTTTTAACTTTTTTGTACTTTGCAAACACTGTCTAATCATTTTTTAGTCGTTTTGCTCATACTGTACAATATTTCAGTCGTTTGCTGTTTTTGCACAAATCCTATACATCAGTGGTCCCCAACCCCCGGACCAAATGGTCCCGGCCGCCCAAGGAACATTAAATTATTTCCATTTTATTTACTGTGGTGTATTTCTCTCGGGTTTGTGCGACTTTCCATGGACGAGAGGTTAATAACCGGGAGCTGAGAGACGTCACCTAAAGCCGCACCGATACCGCGCATGCGCAAAATATCATGATATCGGGCCGGGTTTAGGTGACGTCTGGAGCTGAGCGGCTGCGAGCGGCAGTGGTGCTGTAGCTTTGGTGGAGAGAGAAGGTGTGTATCGCTCTTCTCTCTGTTCACCGGTACTTTGTCATGTTTAACAGTGCTTGGTGTACGTGTATATTGTGTTTGCTCAAATTTAACCCACAAATTAGCAAAAATGAGCACGAAACAGACGTCGTTAGAAAGTTAGAAACTCTGCCGGTGTTCTGGATTAAAGTCATGGCGGAATACCCTGAGATTGTCACCACAGCACTTAAATCCCTATCGCCATTTCCGACATGCTATCTGTATGAAGCGGGGATTTCTGCAGTGACGGCAACCGAAACAAAACAACGGAATAAACTGGACATAAACAACACACTTCGGGTGTCATTGTCTCCTATTACCCCAGATGGAACCGTCTCATTGTAAAGAAACAAGCTCAGGGTTCTCATTGATTTAGCATTGTAGTGAGTTAAAAAGGCATGTTTAAATAGGATTAAATTAAAATGATTCATTTGAATTTAATTGTATAGCCGCCACCCCCCACCCCAAGCGGGCCGCGGTAAAATAATCAAACATTGACCGGTCCGCGGCGAAAAAAAGGTTGGGGACCACTGCTGTACACTATCTAATGGACCTGCTGCTAAAGAACTGTGTTCATTTTAGTATTACTGTACCCAATTTTGTCTGAACTTACAGTATTTACACTGTATTGACAGTATTGACACTGGTCTTTTTTGTATTGTCTTGTAACTTTTCGTCTGCACTTGTCTTGTCTGTCTTGTTTGTCTTGTCCCGCACTGTTTGCAGCGGGTTGCACAGATGCACTTTATATATCTAGGACTAACTTACTAAGTCATTAACTCTGTCTTTGTTTTATGTAGCACCAAGATCCTGGAGAAACGTCGTCTCATTTCGCTGTGTACTGCGACAGCTACAGTATATATGGTTGTAATGACAATAAAAGCTTCTTGACTTGACTTGACTCGACTTGACTTGTATTCATGTTTTGTTTAGTTCATGTCATGTCTAACTTACGTCATGTTGGTAAGTGTTGTTTTACCTGGGCTCGTCCCCGTCCAAATCCATGTGGCCGATATACCGATTCATGATGTAAGGATCTAGAAAGATTGCTGATCGAGTTGCTCCCAATTTCAGCTTCAAACTTTACATTCCAGCTCTGGGTTTCAGCTATGTAAACATTTTATTGCCATGAAGCTAAACCAACACGATGACCAGAGAGCTGTCTATAGGTGAAAACTCATAGAACTCATAAAAATGAACCACAGCTAAAGAAAAAAACAATAGCAAAAAATTGTTAGATCTGTGGGGGGAACAGTGGCTTAGTGGTTAGCACATTCGCATCACACCTCCAGGGTTGAGGGTTCGATTCTCGCCTCCGCCTTGTGTGTGTGGAGTTTGCATGTTCTCCCCGTGCCTCGGGGGTTTCCTCCGGGTACTCCGGTTTCCTCCCCCGGTCCAAAGACATGCATGGTAGGTTGATTGGCATCTCTGGGAAATTGTCCGTAGTGTGTGAGTGTGTGAGTGAATGAGAGTGTGTGTGTGCCCTGTGATGGGTTGGCACTCACCCCGTCCAGTGTGTATCCTGCCTCGATGCCCGATGACGCCTGAGATAGGCACAGGCTCCCCGTGACCCGAGAAGTTCGGATAAGCGGTAGGAAATGAATGAATGAATGAATGAATGAATGAATGTTAGATCTGTGAGAAGAAAAAAAATTATTGTCTTGATTTCTTTGGTTTAAATTTTATAGGTAAGAACAAAAAGTTTAAAATCGTAAAAATCCAAATCTTAAAAACAAGATTTTTATAATTTAGACCAACATTTGAACCATTCAGTATTCCCATTGCTAAGCAAACATATTTTCAGAAGACACCATCATTAGTGGTTGAATTAGAAACAGTGGGAATAGCAAATTTCCTGTCGTAAAATAAACTTACTTAATATTTCACATCGTTGCCTAATTTCCAGCAGTCCGCCGGGTATCGGAGAGTTTCTGAATGCAGCACTGCGTTCTCCATGTTCGTCTGTCTCTCGCCGAGACGTACAGATGGATGCGAGATATCAGAGGGGAAGAAAATGAGGTCAAAAACAAAATCGATGGGAAACAAGGAGAATCTGGCATCACGGCAAAGCAAACAGCTTCAATAAAACATCAATCCTCCATCTTTACATGGGCGAACGCTCGCATGGGGAAGGTTTGTTTAAGCAAATGTGGAAGCCATAATGATTTTTTTCTTCTTTTTTTCATATAATATGTGTAACTAATCATCTCTGAGGCTCCAAACTGAATTTATTTGAATCTCTGTGTGAAATGACTGTTGATTTTAATGCAGTCTGTTAGCGATCCGGAGCAGCATTAATCTCACTCGACTTCCACTGAAGACATTTTCTGTGATTTATACGATTAACTGTGTACAAACCAGAGGAAGGTTTAACTGTGTGCTAAGGTTCAGCTGGAATTCAGGGAAAATACTTACTGTACTGGCAAATGATACTATATCACTGGACCTTACTGTACAGCTTACGATACAGTCTACTAGCACTGTACTGTAAGCTGTACAGTAAGGTCCAGTGATACAGTGCTAGTAGACTGTATTGTAAGCTGTACAGTCTACTAGCACTGCTCGACTGGTCCCACCATTTCTCAGGGTAAAGTCCTATTCGGACTGGATTAGTTATACGTGGGGACGTGGGGGGGTAAAGTAATTATTACCAGAGTTTCTCTGTAATCATTACGGACGATGTCAGTAAAGATTACGGCGACTTTTACCTTCTGTAAAAAGGTCCGGAAAAATGACCTCAGGTAATACTGATCCCGTCCGAATCGACCCGCTGTAAATATGTACGGAAAAATTCTGTCATTTCCTGTTTAAAAGTAGTTTTTGGCACGTTTTTCAAGCATGGAGGCGCCATGTTGTCTGTTTGCGCACGTGATAACAGGAAGCAACGTCTTACGCACATGAAGACAAGGAGGTTACTGTGGTGCGTAAAGCGAGTTACCCCTCCAACTTCTGCTAGTTTTACTGAGATGTCTTGTCCCGTGCGAATTGGCCAATTGATATTACATATGTCCTGAGGTAAAATTGCATCACTCCACGTCCCCACGTCAAACTAGTCCCGTCCAAATAGTGCTTAAGAGGTAAAAAATATACACCAAGACTCATTTACATTTACATTTACAGCATTTGGCAGACGCCCTTATCCAGAGCGACGTACATAAGTGCTTAAATCTCTAACATTGAATACATTAATGCTGGTTCACTAGGTCACATTCTTAAGATACCATGAGTTTAAAACATTTGTTCAAAGTTACAATGAAAGGGTCAAAGGTTGTGTTTTTTTTGTTTTTGTTTTTGTTTTTTAAATGCAAAAGATAAGGAAAGAAGTGCTAGATGAAGTGTTTTCTGAATAAGTAGGTCTTCAACCGACGCTTGAAAATAGCCTGTAACTCAGCTGTCCGAACCTCTAGGGGAAGTTCATTCCACCACCTTGGTGCCAGAACAGAGAAGAGTCTTGTAGTATACTTGCCTCTTACCCTGAGAGATGGTGGAACCAGTCGAGCAGTGCTGGTAGATCAGAGGTTGTGGGGTGCAGTGCGAGGAGTGATGAGGACTCTTTACAGTTCTGACACCAAGCTGGTGGAATGAACTTCCTCTAATCACTGTCTATCTTGAACGGCGAGTGAAGACCTACTGTAGCTCTTCCTGAAACTCCAACACATAACCGCTAAGCTTCCAAATCCCCACAAAGAAGGAACATAAGCACAAGCTCAAGTCAACTAATACTTATGTTCCTTTGTTTGCAAGCTACAGGTTGTGGGTTTGAATCCCAGGTCCACCAAGCTGCCACTTCTGGGCTCCTGGACAGGGCCAACAATGAACTCACAGCAAGGTTAGCGCAGCAGCGGCAAACACAAACACAACATCAACAATGGCGGATGTTGCTTTACTGTTAATGCTCATGGCTTTGTGAACCTACATTGGCATCCAAACGTGGCGAATCCGACGTATACGTGCAGCTCCGTGTAATCTGTATAAATGGAGGTCATAATCGAGAAAGTACATAACGTTATTTTATCATTAATACAGAAATAGTTAGCCTTAGCATGTAGCTACCTACTATCATGTGTGCTGATAATGTATCATATCGCGGTAAAGTAAAAGTGTATTAAACATTAGTATACTTAAGGTACATTATCAAATGCGCTAACAGTAGCCCCGCCCACAGCTCCTGACGCAAGCGGTTCTTAAGTCTAGACCAGCAACGTTTTGGTGCTACTTAAGAACCACTTTTCCTGGTTCAGAGCCGGTGCTTTGGCGGTCGAAACAGAAAGAACTGGTTCTAAATTAGGCTCCGAACCTGCACTCAAACTGCCTCGGTGGAAAAGGGGCACTAGTGACTTAGTCTCTATCTATCTATCTATCTATCTATCTATCTATCTATCTATCTATCTATCTATCTATCTATCTATCTATCTATCTAATCATATAAACATGGTACCAATTAATTGGTAACCAATTCCTCCCTTCCAGCAAAGTATGTATACATCCTCAGCTCCTTTGCTGGTGTGTGTGCCGGATTCCTACAGTGATTTGAGACACAGCCATATGTCCCCTAACTAGAGACAGAGACAGAAGCTGCTGCTGTCCTCATTTTGAATGGCAGTTTGTTTTCAGTGTTTGTCTCATTTTCCCACTTTACCTCCATTGATTTTCCCTTGTGGGTCCCGGAGTAGAGCAGCTGTCTCACACACTTTCTCTCTCAAACACACACACACACACACACACACACACACACACACACACACACACACACACACACACACACACTGGTCAAGCTTTGTGCTCTATCATGAAGCCCAGTGGAGCCTTTTAGCGCTACACACTCGGGTCAGAGGCAGAAAAAAACCTGCTGCTGCGTTCACAAGACAGACGAGGAAGAAATAAGGAGAGGAAGACAACGTTTAAGTCGAGAGGAGATCACGATACAGGCTGTATATGTCAGCAGCAGATTGTTTTCTTTCTCCGATATGTTTTGGAAGAATCTTTACAGAGAAATACGATCAGATATTTCACATAAGAAAAAAGCAAAAAAAAAAAAAAGCAAACAAACAAACAAAAAAACCCATGATCGTAGGAAACATGCAGGTAAATATTATATAATACAATAAATCATTAAAAACTAAAATGTGTATACATCAATCATATTTGGGGGGGGGGGGGCACCTGAAAAATGTCATGTGATGATAAAAGAATCAGAAAAAGAAAGTCACAGAAGGTGAAAAACAATTTAATGAATTCAAAATCACGATCTCATTCAGGCGATCTCAGGCGTCATCGGGCATCGAGGCAGGATACACCCTGGACGGAGTGCCAACCCATCACAGGGCACACACACACTCTCATTCACTCACACACTCACACTGTCTTTGGACCGGGGGAGGAAACCGGAGTACCCGGAGGAAACCCCCGAGGCACGGGGAGAACATGCAAACTCCACATACACAAGGCGGAGGCGGGAATCGAACCCCAAACCTGGAGGTGTGAGAATTAAGTGAATTAAGAATTAAGTGAATTGAGTGAAAACTTGTGAATTAGGATAACTTACTGTGAAAATAAATCACAAAAAAAATCACAAATATAAATGAATAATCAGCAATATATATATATATATATATATATATATATATATATATATATATATATATATATATATATATATATATATATATAAATGAATCGTGAAAATAAATGAATCTTGTGGGAGAAATTTATTTTGCATGAATAAAAATCACAAGAAAATGAATCGTGTGAAAATGAATCATTGCAAACGAATCATGTGAAAATGATACATATGAAAATGAATCATGTGAAAATACAAATCACCTGTAAAGGAATAAGGTAAAAAGTTACATATAAAAATGAATCATGTGAAAATCATTCATATAAAAATGAATCATGTAAAAACAAATGAGTCATGTAAATGTATCATAATACAAATCACCTGTAAAGGAATCAGGTAAAAACTTACACATGTAAATGAATCATGTGAAAATCAACGAGTCATGTAAATGAATCATGTGAAAATTAAACATATAAAAATGAATCATGTGAAAATTATACAGTACATATAAAAAAATGAATCATGTGAAAATAAAGGAATCACATAAAAATAAATAAAGAACACTTCATACCTTTGCACGTTAAACGAACGAGAGATTCGTAAAAGCTGTTGGATTTGACTATAATTATTAACTATAGCGGCCATTTTGTATCTGCGTGTTAACATGTTGGCACCTTTAATGAGCTGTGACAGAAACTGAGAAATAGCGAGAAAAAAAAAACAAGAAGCGGAAAGATGAGTGTAATCAGGAAGTGATTACAGTGTTGTCACTTAATCAAATGTCACCGAGGGTCTTTGCAATGTCACAATAATAGTGACAAACATGCAGAGAGAGAGAGAGAGAGAGAGAGAGAGAGAGAGAGAGAGAGAGAGAGAGAGAGAGAGAGAGAGAGAGAGATTGTTGTCTGTGTTAAGAGATTAATGTGGTGATGGATAAATTGCAGATATGTGTGTGGTTAAAATTTCACGACAAATGATGGTTGTTTTTTTAGCTTACAAACCAAATTAGCTTTTTTTTTAAATAACATTTTTAAAATTGATTTAGTAAAAATTATTCATTTAGAGATGACTGTTCATCTCAAGTACAAATGTCTCATTTTACAAGCTTTCTGTATACAAGGTGTGATGTAAATAAATATCAGAGCTTAGCGTAGACTTAGCAAGTGCACACAATGGGGTTGAGTGGCTTCCATGCTAATGGGTCAGGAGGTTAAAGTCACTCTGATGGATTACTACAAATCATTTAGTAAAAGTTATAAAGAACTTTCAAGTGTCTGATTTAGAGGAACAGGCTTGTACTTTCAAAACTGATCTTTTATTCAATAGCAAAAGCGCTGAAAAGATTGTTCTCCACAAGGTTGTTCTCCACAAGATTGTTCTCCACAAGATTGTTTTCTACAAAATTGTTCTCCTCAAGATTGTTCTCCACAAAATTGTTCTCCACAAAATTGTTCTCCACAAGATTGTTCTCCACAAAATTGTTCTCCACAAGATTGTTCTCCACAAGATTGTTCTCCACAAGATTGTTCTCCACAAAATTGTTCTCCACAAAATTGTTCTCCACAAAATTGTTCTCCACAAAATTGTTCTCTACAAGATTGTTCTCCACAAGATTGTTCTCCACAAAATTGTTCTCTACAAGATTGTTCTCCACAAGATTGTTCTCCACAAAATTGTTCTCCACAAAATTGTTCTCCACAAGATTGTTCTCCACAAAATTGTTCTCCACAAAATTGTTCTCTACAAGATTGTTCTCCACAAAATTGTTCTCCACAAGATTGTTCTCCACAAAATTGTTCTCCACAAAATTGTTCTCTACAAGATTGTTCTCCACAAGATTGTTCTCCACAAAATTGTTCTCCACAAAATTGTTCTCCACAAAATTGTTCTCCACAAGATTGTTCTCCACAAAATTGTTCTCTACAAGATTGTTCTCCACAAGATTGTTCACAAAATTGTTCTGCACAAGATTGTTCTCTACAAGATTGTTCTCCACAAGGTTGTTCACAAGATTGTTCTCCACAAGATTGTTCTCCACAAAATTGTTCTCTTCAGGAAATCCAGTCTTTAGAAATTCAGCACAAAATTTTGGTTTGTGGAAATGTCCAAATTTTAAAAATGACCTGCTTGATGGTTACTAAATAGAAATTGACTTAAAGTTTGCACAGTTATACATCGTAAGTGAAAAACAGTAGAATATAGAATTTATAGACATCTATCTATCTATCTATCTATCTATCTATCTATCTATCTATCTATCTATCTATCTAAAATAATAATAATAATAATAATAATAATAATAATAATAATAATAATAATAATAATAATAATAATAGCCTGAGATAGGCACAGGCTCCCCGTGACCCGAGGTAGTTCGGATAAAGCGGTAGAAAATGAGTGAGTGAGTGAGAATAATAATAATAATAATAATAATAATAATAATAATAATAATAATAATAATAATAATAATAATAATAATGATGATGATGAACATCTAACTATACATTGTGTTTGTTATACCTCACACATTCTATAAAACCAGGATTCTACCCTTTACCCTCTACCCTCAGAGCGAATAAATCATGTTTACTGTCTCTAAATCTGGACACGTTTAGAAGGAGGAGCCTGACATCACAGAAAGCTCTCATGAGCCTTGGGACTGATTTTACTATGATTAATTCCTCTTCCCTCAACCGACCTGAAACATATCTGTGGTTGCTGCTGGAACAAGTCAGGGAAAAAAAAAAAAAAAATAGAAAAAGATAGAGAGATACATGGACAGAGAAAGAGTGGGTGAGAGAGAGTAAGAGAGAGAGAGAGAGAGAGAGAGAGAGAGAGAGAGAGAGAGAGACAAAGAGAGAGACAGAGTGAGAGAGAGAGAGAGACAGAGAGAGAGAGAGAAAGAGAGAGAGAGAGAGAGAGAGAGAGAGAGAGAAATAGAGAGAGAGAGAGAGAGAGAGAGAGAGAGAGAGAATGAGAGAGAGAGAGAGAGAGTCCATCAGCTTTATTAAAGAAGTACCGCTTCATGGCTCGTGGCTGAAGCTCTGTGTTTGTCAGCTCGTGTCTTTGAGCTCGTACGAAGCCGAATGTTTTCTGCAGTATAATCAGTAGCTGTGGGCTGTAACATACTGCTGCCTCTATCTGAGCTGTAAAACAGGAAGAAGTGAAAACATCTGCAGAAGGACAGCTTTCAGCTTACAGAATTCAGAACGTGTGGCCTGGAAACATCTGGTCTTTCCTTAACAATTAAACAGCCACATTTACGTATGATTGCCGTTCTCCTGCTGATCAACACAGACTAATCCCTTCATCTGCCGTTTTCTATTTTTCTTTATTCGTTTCCAAACAGCTGTGTAAGAAAATCAGCAGGTTTTTCCGTCATCATTTTTTTAAGACAATACTAGAAACATTTTTCTAGTTAAGGACCTAACAGTATGCACATGAGGATGCAGAGAGCGAACCGTGACATGATTTATACTCAACATTAATATTTAATTATACGATTGTCCTTGTGTGCAATAAATAAAGCTCTGGAAAGCAAATTAAACACAAAACAGACTCAAGACGTTAATTGAAATATCTGGCATGTGTTCGATGCTAATCTGTTGATCTGTGCTGTATTTGCGATGCATTGCAGCTGACGTGGTGTTTATTAGGAGCAAAACATTTCAAACATACGGTCTGGCATCGCGCCAGAAACAAATATGTTTTCCCACCAGCGCTGGCTTCGATCTTTCACCCAGGTGTCTCATTGGGTCTCATATTTCCTTCTGGTTTACACACCTAATGAAAGTCCTTTTTTTGGGTGGCTTATCATCAATTCACACATCTAACGTCACTGGATTTCTATTGAGTCAAAGCATCTGAGACAGAGGGGAAAAAAAAGGAGGTCGAGACTTATTTCGGTAAACATGTAACAAAAACAGGAGATGTGTGAAAAATGAAAAAAATATTAATATATAAATGAGAAGATGGCAAGCACTGGAATAAACATCTAGCGATTTACTATATAGTAGATTAGTACCAAAAAAAAAAAAAATACAAGAGTCAGGCCATCCTTAAAAATAGTCTTGTTTGCTGTAACCCGACCGACCCTGTCAATTTAGGACCGACTATATTTTTTATTTTTATTTTTTTGCGTTAAGATCGACCAATTTTTTATTTTTTTTTTACTCTTCAAACAACTAATACAAAAGCAATAAAATAATATGAATTATATTTTAGGAAGTATGGTAAATATATAAATCGCCTCGGCCTACATACAGACGAAGGCTACGTTCTTTCTTTTAAATAAAAACCTGTGACATCATCTATGTTTACACTATCGGTTACCGCATATCACACTACGGCCTGTGCATTCGCTTCGTCTCATTCTCTCGTTCACTGTCAGAGACGACGGGTCGCGCTCGGTAACGATGGCTGTGGCTGCAGTAAACAAAATGTTCGCCATCACTGTTCAACGTCGCACGGGTTCGGGCGCCATGATACATCTAAAAAATTCATTAAAACATCTCGACACCGCTTTAACCTGGCCCGGAGTTCTGGAAAAACCGTCCAGCATCACGGGTTGAAGACCCAGTCAGTGACGTCACGATATGCTAATTTCTTTAAAGTCATACCTACTGTACGTAATCACCATCACCAAAACTTTTTTTTTTACACTGAATCTTGAAAAAAAAAAATAGACCTACCTACCGACCCTTTTTTTTTTTACTGTTACTGCAAACCAAAATAGTTTTAAGGGCGGCCTAAGTGTAAATTTTTATCGATATATTAATGAGAAGACAGTGAACTTATTGAAGGTACAGAACGCAGCGTAGCTAAACGGCGCTGGGCGACAGCAGTGACTAGGTTCTGCTAGTTATCGTGATATTGTCGATGCAGTGATTAGCATGACGTCTGGAGATAAAAAACAGAGCTGGACTGAATCTAAAGCGCCGAAACGTTGTTTTATTTTCTGGATAAAGTGAGGAGAAGAAACGAGGGATAACTGCGCCGCTATCGACAGGTAGACAGAAGGTGTCGTGGGTAACAGCAGGAAATAAATTTCAGGAATGCACGAATTTCAGTAATGGAAATACTGTGATGTTATTATGGGTTGCCAGGTAAAATTATTCAAGCGTAGAGTATGTATAATGATTCTATTAGAAAATTCCTGTTCTGTATATTTTCTTTGTAACCATTGTGTAGATATTTGTCTTACATAAATAAATAAATAAATAAATAGAATAGAATAGAATAGAATAGAATAGAATAGAATAGAATAGAATCTAAAAAAAAATATGGGTTTCCAGTTTGCCAGGTCTGTACCAACAAAATCAATTCCAGGGTCAAACAGCAGTAAAATGACCAAATTGGTCCAACAGGAGAGGAACCTGATCTGGTCTTCTGCTGCTGTAGCTAATGAACCTCAACCTCAAGTGTTGTGGGTTCTGAGATGCTTTTCTTCTCATCACAAGGGTTTAAAGAGTGTTTATTTGACCTGATTTAAACTTCCTGTCTGCTCAAACCACACCCTCTGATCTCTCTCATCAACAAGGACAGGACGGTCCTTATTATAACAAGATGATCTGCGTTATTGTCTCCATTCAGAGGTGGTTTTAATGTTACGGCTGATCAATAAATCCGCATGAACGTCGATTATATACAGCACACGAATTTCATGGAGTTCATTGAAGAACACCATCCTTATTATTCCCTGAGAATCATGGGATGGAATTCTGTAATTAAGTTCAACATGAAACCATAAAATCTATCAATCTACTGTGATGAGTTTCTGCATTTAAATATCAGGTGATTAATGAGTCACCTTGTGCACCCTTTATACACACTCTTCTGTCATATAATAAAGTTAGATAAGACTACAGGGAAGTGTATTAAACTCTTAAATGATGTCTTCGTTTAGGCAGAGAAATTGTTAATGAGACACGTTTTAGAGCTTGTGTATGAGACGCTGACTGTAATGAATGGAGATGGATGCGATCGTGAAGCGCCGTGTTTAGCTACGATGCTTAATAGAAGACGCCAGTGAAACATCGGCTCCCGCTGCGTGCCCCGATCGCACGAATAAGAAAACACATGAATAGACTGATAACGCAGAGAAGGACGTATCATACTTCTGTCATGGAGTTGAAGAGGAAGTGAAGATTTGAATACTTCCTGGAAATCTGTGTAAAACCCTGCCAGCTCCGTCTTAAAGACCAAACCGTGGACTTTTCTCTTTTGATGCCGCTATCAAAGGGCCATCTTTCATCTTTCACTCAGCCTCTCCGTCTTCCATCTTCTAACTTTATATCTAAATTCTAACAAGCCCTCTGCTGTGACAGAGCCACCTATGACATTTTGTTCGAGACGAAAAGGATACAGAAAATACGGAAGATTTTCAAAACCGAGCGGAAAAGCCGAAAGACGCCCGTACGCCTGGATCGAGGAGTCGAGTGCAAATGGGCTACGAACGAACGGCTCGTTTTACACCACAGCTGTTTGTTTGATGTACAAAAGCCGTGGAAGCCTACAGTATGATGCCAAACTCTACTAAAATATGTTTTGAACCTTTGTTTTTTGCTTTGGATTGTTTTCTAAGGCTTGTGCAAAGCCACACACTGGGAGGGGATATAAAAACTGTGAGCTATTACACCTCTGACCATCAAGCTCAAACCTTTTGTTTTCCATTTACAATCCAGATGCTTTTTGATCAGGCATTTCGATTTTGGCTCAGAATTTACGTCTCGTATGACCTGGTCTAGGTCAGACCACAACAATAAAATTATAATAAAAAATGTGAATAAATAAATATCGCTTGCTTGGTTTTATTCTGTGCTTAATAAGTGATGACGGATTCAGAAGCCAGCAAGGCCAAAATAATCAATGAAACTCCCTCGAACTAAACATAGTCCTAATCAATTAACCTGTGACAAAGAGAAGAAAAATGATCACATCCTTCCTTCTTTTCTATCTAGCCAAAAAAACAGAATAAACGTAACTGGTACTAAATTCCTGCAAACCACCGAACAGGTTATTGGAAGTTAGAGGCAAAAAAAAACAACTCACAACATTTCAAAACACCAATAAGGTTTAAACGCGAGCCATAAAGACCCATCCAACCAAAGGCATTTTGGGTAATCCGGGGATCATCCAACAAACGTTATGAGTGGGAATGTGACATATTCGGGGTATCGCTGGGGGAAAAAAAAGGAAATAGACCCAAAAGACACCCAACTCACCAGCGACAGAGACATAAAACACTTGGCATAGATCTGAGCATGCAAAGACGTATCAGTATTTATGCAGGAAATTTTCCTTCTGGTTTACACACCTAATGAAAGTCCTTTTTTTGGGGGGATTATCATCAATTCACACATCTAACGTCACTGGATTTCTATTGAGTCAAAGCATCTGAGACAGAAGGGAAAAAAAGGAGATAGAAAATACGGACCGAAAAAGCAGGTCGAGACTTATTTCGGTAAACATGTAACAAAAACAGGAGACGTGTGAAAAATGAAAAAAATATTAATATATAAATGAGAAGATGGCAAGCAGTGGAATAAACATCTAGTGATTTACTATATAGTAGATTAGTACCAGTTTCTTTAACCAAGTTTTCGTTCCATGTTGATGAGACTTTAAAGTTATCATTTGTAATTGTTTTCCAGCTCCTTACCGAATTTCCCAGGATAATTACATTACTAGGACTGTTCATGAAGCAATATATTCGTTTTAATTTATTTACAAATAGCCATGTGGATTGTTTATCCATTTGTTATCCATTATTTTCTGTAAAAAAAAATGGATAATTCACTCTCGGTGGTTGCCAGATCTGTAGGATCTCTACAATTCTTTTTTTTTTGTTTAGAAATATTCAAGATGCAACAAATTGAAGGGAACATGTAATAATCTCTATTGTAATAAGGGTATCTTCCACACATGACATGATCACAACCTCAAACAATTAATTAATTAATTTTTTTTATTTATTTATTTATTTATTTATTTAATTGTTTGTTTGTTTGTTTGTTTGTTTGTTTGTTTGTTTGCTTAATTAATTAATTAATTAATTAATTGTTTGAGGTTATGATCATGTCATGTGTGGAAGATACCCTTATTACAATACAGTTTATTACATGTTCCTTTTGAATATTTCTAAACAAAAAAGAATTGTAGAGATCTACAGATCTGGCAACCACCGAGAGTGAACCATCCAATTTCTTTTTTACAGAAAATAACGGATAACAAAGACCCATCCAGACTTCCAGACCAGGTTGGTTTAAGGAGATAAGTGTCTGTGTTTAAGCTTACAGACCAACCATGGTGAGCAGTGAAGGCTGGAAGCTTTGTGTCTCGACACAACTTTGATCCATCCGACTCGTCTGGATCCTCGCTCGACTTCTCCGAGATTGTGAACATCTTTTTTGAACATCTATCATTTCAACTTTCCGCATACAAGCTTTGATAATAATTCCGGATCAAATAAAGCACTGATTCTGTCTGTCTCTTAAACATGTTTGTTGAACACTTCAGTAAGTGGCAAGAGCTCTGAGATGTCGAGCGACAGGCTCTGAGAAATGAAAGGTGACAGCAGCTGCCTTGATTACATCATTTCCTGCCTTTAATCACACTCTGAATTAGAAGTGTCAAACCAGATCCGTGTCAGCCTGAGCGACTTCTGATTCCCTCCGATCGCTCAATCAGGCCGACGAGTCGCTTCTCCTAATGTTCTATCGGGGGATTGATTTCACTTCTGTTAAAGCCTCTTAGGCTCGCTCACGTCTCCGGAACTGCTCCAAACAGGTGGTCTAAAGAGAAAAAGAGAGAGAGCGAGAGAGAGAGAGAGAGAGAGAGAGAGAGAGAGAGAGAGAGAGAGAGTTGCCACTTTTAAGCATATTAAAAATGTAGACAAACATTATAAGTTAAACAAAAATCACAACATGAAGTGTATGTGTGACAAATCATTCATTCATTCATTCATTCATTCATTCATTCATTCATTCATTCATTCATTTTCTACCGCTTATCCGAACTTCTCGGGTCACAGGGAGCCTGTGCCTATCTCAGGCGTCATCGGGCATCGAGGCAGGATACACCCTGGATTCAGTGTGCTGTAATGTACTGTAGATGTGACAAAAATAAAGGCTTTTATTCTTATTCTTCTTCTACCCCCCCCCCCCCCCTGAATACTCACACACTCCCCAGTCCAGTCCACAGTCACCCAGCTCTGCTTAGATGTCTCTGTCCAGACATCGATCCGTTCTTCATCCTTATCAACCTTACAAATCCATGCTATACAATACTCCAGAACTACATTGCCCATGATTTTCCTACCAATCTTCACCCATTTCTTTTCATAAAGCAAACACAAATATTTCCTCTTCGGTCATACGTCCACTTAATTCAGTCAAAACTACTACAGCACCGGGATGGAAACCCCCATTCTGAACATTTCCCACAAAATCACTACCTTTCTTTCCACTCCTTTCTACTCCCAAAGAGCCGCAGTGTAATTTGTCAGACGGTATTCATTAACTGCAAGTGTCTTATACTTTATTCCAAGGGAAATGAAGAAAACATCGGTTTTGTGGTGTTTTGGGGCACTCTACATATTCCATATTCCACAAGGTTATAAAACACACACGGTTTCCATCTATTTCTGTCTCTTGACTAATGATCCGGGCCGCTTCAGACCTCTTTGATCTATGGCTCCTACCTGAAGATATATTTCAAGATGAGCTGCTTTATTCCTTTGTGTATTCGCTCTATGCTTTCATTTGCTGGAGCAAACTGATGACTTTGTACTTAAAATTGCTGTTTTTTTTTTTTGCCTGGGTCAGAGAAAAACATTGATTTCATAAAGATAAGTGCATTTGCAATATGGCAAAACAAAACAGCAAGAAAATCATGACATTATGTCGAAATTCTTGATGTCTTTTTTTTTTAATATACAAAAACACGGACTGACTTCCAGGACAGAAAGCCTTAATCAGAGGCAAAAAGCATGAGGAAAGAGAATCTGTGAGTGCTTTGAGAGAGGATCTGAGCCAGGAGCAGGGATGAAGAGCACGTCTCTGGCGTGAAATACCTGGAATAATGGAGCGGGAGCTCCTGATTCAGCAGAGCCTAGACGCTGCACCCGTACTGTAGGCGCCATCAGAGCTCTGAGTGTGCACCAAGTGCCTGGTGTATGGGAGGGAAATGACCTGCCTACACACTCCATACACACTACATACATACTCCACACACACTCCACACACACTCCACATACACTCCACATGCACTTCTTCCTCCATCTGACCCTGCGATTCACGTAACAATCTTATGCATTAAGTGGATTATTTATTTATTTATCTGTTTGTTTCTTTGTTTGTTTGTTTGTTTATTTGTTTTACACATAATACTAATCTTACATTATTTTCATCAATTTTGATCAGAAGTATGTTTTACTACATGTTTATTACACATTTATTACATAGAACTGTTTTAAAATGGTCTAATTGTATAGAAATGTAAGTATAACTAATCCAATAAGTTATATACATTATTATTATTATTATTATTATTATTATTATTATTATTATTATTATTATTATTATTATTATTATCATTATTATACATAATTATTTTCATTGTTATTAATTAGATGTGTGCTTATTACAATATCACTACATGTTTATTACATGTTTATTACAGGACTGAGTTTTAAATAATTTAATTATATTGGAATTTAACAGTGTAAATTTATTTTTTTATTATTATTATTATTATTATTATTATTATTATTATTATTATAATACATCATTGTTTTCATTGTTATAAATCAGATGTGTGCTTATTACAATATCACTACATGTTTATTACACATTTATTACATAGGACTGAGTTTTAAATCTAATTATATTATAATAATATTTACATATATTATTATTATTATTATTATTATTATTATTATTATTATTATTATTGTAGCATAATAACTATTGTAATCAATTTATTCACAAACCTAAGATTAATAGTACAGTCTATTCTTTGTTTACTAACATCATTAAGGTTATTACCTTATAATAACATGTTTATTAAACATTTATTACATATTAGTTCATTTAAAAATAATGAAAACAATATTAATCATTTGGCAAATTGTTGCGATACTTAAGAAACAAACCACTGTAGCCACTGTTGCTGAGATTTCAGGGTCCTAAGAGGAACTTTGCTTCACCACACCATCATTTTGTAAATATTTTTTCTTTAAATAAATATTCCAGTCCAGCGCATGACCAGTGTTCGTGTCAGAAAGTCGAGAGCTTTTTGTAGCCTGAACACTTTGTGTTCCTTCCTTATTTTAGTAGGAACTCAATTCAAAATTCATGCTATTGTGAAAGATGGAGCTCCAACACAGCTTTGTGTTCGTGTTACGGGTTTTCATTCCACAGGCCTCAGGCTTTCCTTTACAAGAAGACAAAAATATTTTCACACCATCCAGAGCTGAGAGTAAAAATAGAGCACCTGCACTTCCTGCCTAGTATTACACGGAGCATCCGAGAGTGAATATCTCTTATCTTTCAGAGATTCTGATGGCACTACAGCATGTAGTGGAGGACATTGTTCCAGAAGAACCACGCTGGGACATACTGTCAAGCTTCAGTGCTCTAAAAAAAAAAAAAAAGAAAAAAAGAAAGGAAAGGAATAAAAAAGCCAACATTATACACACATCAGATCGTAGCTGTAGCTCATATGATGAATGTTCCTGCCTTACAGTGTTTTTGTTCTCTTAAACCATAACGATTTATCTACAATTTTGGATTTAATAAAAGAGACATCAAGTGCAGAACATTCATTCATTCATTTTCTACCGCTTATCCGAACTTCTCGGGTCACGGGGAGCCTGTGCCTATCTCAGGCGTCATCGGGCATCGAGGCAGGATACACCCTGGATGGAGTGCTAACCCATCACAGGGCACACACACACTCTCATTCACTCACACACTATGGACAATTTTCCAGAGAGGCCAATCAACCTACCATGCATGTCTTTGGACCGTGGGAGGAAACCGGAGTACCCTGAGGAAACCCCCGAGGCACGGAGAGAACATGCAAACTCCACACACTCAAGGCGGAGGCGGGAATCGAACCCCCAACCCTGGAGATGTGAGGCGAACGTGCTAACCACTAAGCCACCGTGCCCCCCCAAGTGCAGAACAAAAGTTGTTTATCTCTGACTGTTACAAAGTACTGACATTGGAGACTCCTTCCACACACATATTTAACTACATACTACACTATTTAACTACATACTAAACACCATTTAAACACCTTTTAGTTGCCACTTCCACTACAGGTCACTTAGAATGAGCTCGTTAATATTTACAGCTCTGCAATTTTCACAGCTGCGGTTTTCGAAAATGAATCAACACCTTCTGACCAATCAGAGTTGAGAATTCAGTAGAATCTGGAATCCTCCAGGGCCGCTTGATTACAGCTTAAGTACAGTATCATATTGTTTTTGAGCCTGCGGGAGACCTGAGGGATCGATGTCATCTTCAGGAGATGGATTACCCAGAAGTCACAACTTTTACAATGAGAAACAAAAATCGAAGCCGTTTCCGAGTACAAAGTCTGATTCCATAATGAAAATTAAATGGAATATATATTCTACTGTTAGACTGTCATCTGTGACTGAACATGAACAGATTTACTTTGTTTATTACACTTTATTATGAAGGTTCATAATTTGTACCATAATCCAGGCAAAGGCTCAAAACCAGGAAGTACACAGAACATGATGGAGCTCTTAACACAAAAAAAAATCAATACAGATTGTTTGTATAGAGTTTTTAACAATTCACATTGTCTCAAAGCAGCTTTACAGAAGAATAGAAACAGAATTAAAAGTTTAAAATTTAAAATTAAGTTATTTATTTTTTTATCTCTAACATTTATCCCTAATGATCAAGCCTGAGGTGACGGTGGTGAGGAAAAGCATCTTGAGATGATATGAGGATGAAACCTTGAGAGGAACCAGACTCAGAAGTGAACCTCATCCTCATTTAGTGACACTGAACAGGAAATAATGTCAATGTCCATCATGTAATTTCTATACGTTTGCAGTCCAGTCGACTTGTGCAACTTAACACTAATTCCTTCCTGCCAAAGTCTTCAAATGTTCACCGATGAAGACCTGAGCACAAAGCTGACATACGCAATGGCAGGTTAAAGACAGTGTGATTGTCTCCAAGTGGTTCTGTCTACAGCAATCCCATGAAGTCCTATACACCACCGAGTGACAAGACTCCAACTAAGGACTAGGATTAGGACTGATCAGGTAGATCTGAAAAGAAGAGGCTTTCACACTGAGAGCACAGAACACTGGGAGCTCAGGAGTAGCATGTATAACTCAACAGAGGCAGAGAGAGAGAATGAAAGATGGAGAGAAAGAGAGAGAGAGAGCAAGAGAGGAAGAGCAAGAGAGAGGGAGAGAGAGAGAGAGCAAGAGAGAGAGAGCAAGAGAGAGAGAGAGAGAGAGAGAGAGAGAGAGAGAGAGAGAGAGAGAGAGGAATGAGAGAGAGAGGATACTCTCTCTCTCTCCAATTCCTCTCTCTCTCTCTCTCCAATTCCTCTCTCTCTCTCTCTCAAAATCCTCTCTCTCTCTCTCTCTCTCTCTAAAATTCCTCTCTCTCTCTCTCTCTCTCTCGCTCCCTCTCTCTCTCTCTCTCTCTCTCTCTCTCTCTCCTGTTCTCTCTCTCTCTCCCATTCTCTCTTTCTCTCCTGTTCTCTCTCTCTCCCATTCTCTCTCTCTTTCTCTCCCTCTCCTACTTCTTCTCTCTCTCTCTCTCTCCTCCTCTCTCTCTCTCTCTCTCTCTTCATACTTCTCTTACTACCCCTCTCTCTCTCTCTCTCTCTCCACTCCTCTTCTTCTCTCCCTCTTCTCTCTTGCTTCTCTCCTATCTCTACTCTCTCTCGTCTCATCCCCTCATCTCTCTATTTCTCCCCCTCTCTCTTTATCCGTCTCTATATCTCTCCCATCTATCTCGCTCACTCCTCTCTCTCTCTCTCTCTCTCTCTCTCTCTCTCTGCTATACTCTCTCTATCTCCTTTTCATCCCTCCCCCCCCTCTCTTCACTCAATGATTAAAAGCATTGCCTAATTGCCAAGCCATAGACACACCAAGATGAAGCTAATGACCCAATAACACAGAGCAGGTGAACACAGTCAGCTAACACACCAGAAACACTTGCAGTGTGTCGAAGCAAAGGGGGAATTTGTGACACATACTGTGGAATCTCAGCTAACTGTGTACTCAGTGTTAAAGACAAGAAATAGTTTAGTCTGTTTAAATCCTGTAGCACAGACGATGTCTCATACAGAGAACCGGTTTAAATCTTCCTAATCTAGTCCTCTCGACTTTATCTTCGAGCACCTTTAGCTCCTGCAGCCCATCTGTTGGCAGTGATTTATCGCACGTGATTCCGAGCTGCTCTCCCATCCCTCCAGCTTGTAGCTTTTGAATAATGGCTCTGATGTTTAAGGTCGTTCTTGACCACCAATAGATTGAACGTTTCTTGTCTTTAAAAAACGAATCATTTGGGTTTTGAAACAATAGTCGAAATGCCGTGTGTCATAATTCCAGACATGGAGCTCTGTAGGTCACATCTGTGCACATCTGTATGCTAATACTGCTAACGTCTTGGTGCCGTATACTCCGGAACACCATCGGAGGTCATGTGGAGACCAGGTATCACCAGGACGGCTACACAATATCAGGCAGGATAATCTTTTTAATCTTATGGCTGATCAGTTTATACGTAATTTAGAATATCATGGCTATGTTAAGCTGTTTTTTTAGCGTCCATGTAGCATTTATATTGGGAAAGGAAACAAAATTTGATTGATGTGAACAAAGCAGCGATATTTTAGAGCATGCCATGATTTCATTCATATAATGTCATTGTTCCTTTTATTTATGTTTTTTATTATATTTATTATATAATTTTTTTCATTTATTTTATTATATTATTTACTTGTTCAGTCCTTCAGTCCTTATTTTAAAAAAGGCTTAAAGGTGAGCTCTTATGCCCAAATATGGTGGCTTAGACATTACCGTTAATTGCATCTTAGTCTCTTATGCTAGGGAAAGATATGGCAACCTTCAAATTCAAAATTAAAGTCAACGTTATTTGTATAGCCGTTTTAACAATGGACATTGTCTCAAAGCAGCTTTACAGAATATAATAAATATAATACAAAAAGTTTTAGATTATAGAAAGATTAATATTGTACAGACGTTTAAGATTAATATTAGACTTATATTTAAATGTGTTTGTATTCATCCGGCCGAAATGAGTTTCCTCCGTAGGGTGGCTGGGCGCTCCCTTAGAGATAGGGTGAGGAGCTCGGTCACTCGAGAGGAGCTCAGAGTAGAGCCGGTGCTCCTCCACAGCTGAGGTGGCTCGGGCATCTGTTTCGGATGTCTCCTGGACGCCTCCCTGGGGCCCTGGATAAGCGGTAGAAGATGGATGGATGGATGGATGGATGGATGGATGGATGGATGGATGGATGGATGGATGGATGGATGGATGGATTTATCCACTAATGAACAACCCTGAGTTGACTGAGGTGACTGTGGTGAGGAAAAACTCCCTTAGATGGAAGAGGAAGAAACCTTGTGATGAACCAGACTCAAAAGTGAACCTCATCCTCATTTGGGTGACGCTGGAGGGTGTGTTTATAAACTGTTATAAACACCAGAGAGTGTTATTACGAATAATGTCCTTTCTACAGTCAGATAAAGTCAGACAGTGGTGTATTGATGAGAAGTTCATCGTCTTTAAAGATCACATGGAGTATCTTGGTATCTTCTCACTGAAGTTCAGAAGTCTTCACCCGTTCTGCTGCAGTTGTGTGTGAGGTCAGGTCATATTTATATTGAAAGTTGTAATGATCAGATGTGTGTTAAGCAATAGATTGCTTCAGAGATTCAGTATGTATCATCATATTCATAAAAAAACATTTATGACATTCCTACTAGCTCATTTTTCCCCTTACAGTGCTTTTCTGTTTAGCTAAACCCTTATCGATTGCTCTTGCAGTCAAGACCGACTCTGACTCGTGCCACAAGAACAATTTCTGACAGCAGCTGAATATGGATGGGAATAAGTTGCCTAAGCCACAGTGCACTTCTCTGCACTTCTCTGCCCTACACGCTCGTCTCGTCTGGATTAACCGGGAGGGTGTGATGGTGTAAGAAAGCCTGGGAGGTGGAGTGATATCCCAATTTGCATTCATTCATTCCTTCCTTCTCACAGACAGCGTGAAATATTCAGCAAGAATTTAGGAGGTGTGAGTATTTGCAGCAGATGGTCGGTCTTCGCCAGAGCCATCGGGTTTGGTGGAGAAACTGAAATGACATGACCAGAGTGAAAAAGTAGCTCTTTATAGTCCTTTAAATCTATTATAAACATATATATATATATATATATATATATATATATATATATATATATTTCTATTTATATATATATATATACACAATAAACAATCAAGATAATAATAAACTCAATGTACATGCATATGTGAACAGGATGATTCCCAAACACACTGCAGACCTTTATGGTTTCATTTGAATCAGTTGTTCATTCATTCATTCATTCATTCATTTTCTACCGCTTATCCGAACTTCTCGGGTCATTCTCAGGCGTCATCGGGCATCGAGGCAGGATACACCCTGGACGGAGTGCCAACCCATCGCAGGGCACACACACACTCTCATTCACTCACACACACACACACACACACACACACACACACACACACACACACACACTACGGACAATTTTCCAGAGATGCCAATCAACCTACCATGCATGTCTTTGCACCGGGGGAGGAAACCGGAGTACCCGGAGGAAACCCCGAGGCACGGGGAGAACATGCATACTCCACACACACAAGGTGGAGGCGGGAATCGAACCCCAACCCTGGAGGTGTTTGGTTTTATTATTACTCGGATTAATTATGTGACGCAGGAGCTTAACGCCTGAGGTTTGACATCCGGACAGACCTGAATTCGATACTTCGTCACATAACCCATAACTGCTCGGCTCTGTGCTTCGTATCGTTTATGCCTCACACTTCACACAGAGACTACAGAGAGGAAATATTCTGCAACGCAATAATCCCCATCCCTTCAAATCTCTCCTTGACGTAAACACTGCCCACGGCGTTTACAGCTTTACAGGCGTGTCTGTGTACCCAGGTCCCTAGGGGGTTGATTAGCAGACTTCTAATCCTTTATTATGTAGATCAAGCCTGTTTTTTTTTTTTTTTCGCTTTGTAAATCATCGAGTTTCCAAAACACATTTTAGATACGCAGCAGGTAGGAATTTGGCCTTTAGTATTCACACTAAAAATAAAAATGGATGTGTCACCTCTGACTTCCTGGAGTTTTTTTTTTTTTCACTTCTTAGGGCAAATCTTAATGATCCTAAGCTGAAGAGATGAAGCCAGGTTTAATCAGAACACAGTTACCGAGGCAACGCCTCTAGAAAAACAATTAGCATCTTGAATGTGCTTAAATGAGTCTAGTATGAGCGGAATAAAGCTGACCTTAATCAGAAAACAACTACAATCTTAAGGAACTTCTCGACTCCAGGAATAAATGTTATTTTTTTAGGGAAAGCCTTAACGTCTCAAGGCTGATGACAAGAAGTTAAGTAGGTTATCGATCAGCAAACATGGACACAAATGATCACCTTTAGAAAAAGAAAATGAACCCTGAGGATTTCTTTCTTTTCTTTTTTTCTTTTCTCTAGTAAGAAACAGGAGAAACAGTGCCAGAACCGTCAGGAGTTTTTACCTCAGGTGGAAAAAGTTACTTAGAGGAGCCTTAATAAAAGGATTAGCTTTTTTTTTTTTATCTGGGGGACTTTTAATTGTTTTAATCTAATTCTTTATGGATGGAAGAAAAGAAGAATGGAAAGTAAAAGGGAAAGATGGTTATTTATATAGAAGTAGGAATGAAAAATCTATCTATCTATCTATCTATCTATCTATCTATCTATCTATCTATCTATCTATCTATCTATCTATCTATCTATCTATCTATCTATCTATCTATCCATCCATCCATCCATCCATCCATCCATCCAGAATTGAGGTAAAACTGTTGAATAACTATATATGTTGGTTGGATGGATTGAAGGAAGGAAGGAAAGAAGGAAGGAAGGAAAGATGGTTGGATAGATGAAAGGATTTCTATCTATCTATCTATCTATCTATCTATCTATCTATCTATCTATCTATCTATCTATCTATCTATCTATCTATCTATCTATCTATCTATCTAGAATTGGTTTAAAACAGTTGAATAGATATATATTGGATGAATGGATGGATGGATTGAAAGGAGGAAGGAAAGATGGTTGGTTAGATGAAAGGATTTCTATCTATCTATCTATCTATCTATCTATCTATCTATCTATCTATCTATCTATCTATCTATCTATCTATCTATCTATCTATCTATCTATCTATCTATCCAGAATCGGTGTAAAACTGTTGAATAACTAAATATGTTGGATGGATGGATTGAAGGAAGGAAGGAAGGAAGAAAGGAAGGAAAGAAGGAAGAAAGGAAAGATGGTTGGTTAGATGAAAGGATTTCTATCTATCTATCTATCTATCTATCTATCTATCTATCTATCTATCTATCTATCTATCTATCTATCTATCTATCTATCTATCTATCTATCTATCCATACATACATAATTGGACAGTTGAATAGATAGAAATTGGATAGATGGATTTAGTAAAAGAAGGAAGGAAGGATGGAAAGATAGTTAGTTAGATGGAAGGATTTCTATTTTGTTTATCTCTCCATCTACCTACCCATCCATCCCCTCAGCCTTGGTCTCTTTGTCCACTGGACAATAAATGTACTGTATCCTGTGTCACCACGTCTCATTCATGCTAAGAGAAGGAACCTAAAAGTGAAGCAGATAAACGGAATAATCTCGATAGAACCACTGGACATCTATCGATCCGTAACCCCAGTAACTGTAGCCGAGGTAATTCAGTTAGATCTGAAACCTTCATGTTTCACACAGACTTGTTGTCTTCCACATGGTCAATACCGAAACGCTCTGACCTGATAATCACTTAGTCAAGACTGCTTCAGAAGACTACAGAGTCTCTCAGCTCAAAGCAGCACTTACGGAATATAATGCTATAAAGCTTTGCATACAGTACCAAGGTCTGGGTGTGTAGCAGCCTGTGTTTAGTAGGATATTGATGTGGTACGTGTCACTGCTGTCCTCATGCCTGCTGGGTGAAAGGTAATTAATGATGGCACCGGGGCAGAAGGCGTGAAGGCCAAAGAAATGATTAAAAGTTAGAAAGTGGATGAGCGATGTGGAGTGATCGAATGGGCTTACACGGTCGTTGGGCCGAAGATATCGATATATTTTATTCTCCTACATGAGCTGCTTAGCTGAAGGACCAGACAAGCTAAAGGGGGCTAAGTGGAAACATTACAGCCTGCAGCATGAGGCTAATCTCCTAACATTCCCCTAACAGGACTGTCATTTATTTACACCTTATATATTTAATACAGACTATCATCTGTATATCCATTCTATCTATCTATCTATCTATCTATCTATCTATCTATCTATCTATCTATCTATCTATCTATCTATCTATCTATCTATCTTGTATTAACTTAGTCTATCTATCTATCTATCTATCTATCTATCTATCTATCTATCTATCTATCTATCTATCTGTCTGTCTGTCTGTCTGTCTGTCTGT
>NC_062537.1:19347340-19362340 GCF_022655615.1 Tachysurus fulvidraco
TTGTAGACTTTTTTTTAATCCATTGTACATAAATAATTAAAACAAAGGCATTAATGCAATTACAGTCATCATGTTAAAATAAAGGGGGGCACGGTGGCTTATTGGTTAGCACTTTTGCCTCACACCTCCAGGTTCGGGGTTCGATTCCCACCTCCGCCTTGTGTGTGTGGAGTTTGCATGTTCTCCCCATGCCTCGGGGGTTTCCTCCGGGTACTCCGGTTTCCTCCCCCGGTCCAAAGACATGCATGGTAGGTTGATTGGCATCTCTGGAAAATTGTCCGTAGTTTGTGAGTGTGAGTGAATGAGAGTGTGTGTGTGCCCTGTGATGCGTTGGCACTCCCTCCAGGGTGTATCCTGCCTCGATGCCTGATGACGCCTGAGATGACCCGGTAGTTTGGATAAGTGGTAGAAGATGAACGAATGAATGAATGTCAAAATAAAGACTTATACTGTAGAGTTAGAAATGAATTTTAATCTACCAGAGAACTGGAAAGAAACTCACCTGGGATTGTGGAGAAGGTGTGAATCTCAGTCCCCTGCAGAAGAAATAGTGTCAGGACACGTATGATGGTGTAAATCATTGAGTTCTTGTTTTATTATATTGACCTTTAGTCTTTTACAAACTAGCTTCTCTCTTTTCTGTGTAATGAATTGCAGCAGAGAATCTCTAAAATCGGTCATGAAAGTAATAACCATAATGAAGAACCGAGGTTGGATCTCTGCCAGGAGGTCGTGTGTAACATGAGGAGATGATTCCGACACGGCGAGAAGATCTCGAGGGCAGAGATAGCGTTTAACGGTGACTCAGAGGGTAAATCGGTGCGACACGACAGCACTCAGAATAAAAAATCCTAAATGTCGACGCGGTTCATTTTTAAAATTGATAACACTCAGAAACATTTTTTTTTCTTTTTCTTTTTTTCATACTTACTTAAAACTACGGTTTTACAAAACACGCATCCGAGCCCCAGAGCTCTTAAGAACCGACAGCCATAGAAAAAGCTCAATTTCCCCAATTGGTCCGAATAACAGAGAAAGCTGGAAAAATATGGATTCAAACATGATGGTTGGAGTAAATGTGAGCGTTCGAGAGTGCTCCACATGCACAAGATACAATCATGCAAATCAGAGAAGGCTGGCATGCAGTAATAACAGCAATATACAATATCAGGGGAAAAAAAAAAGGCAAAGAACTGTTTTAAAAGAGTGACAGACCGAACGGAGGTCAACGATCTGCTAAAAGCTAGCAGAGTAGCCAAATATTGCACCTGATACCCTGATAGACCCAAATCCTGTGGAGAGTGGAGTGATTTTTGTGCATCAGACGTTCCTGGGCCAAGTCTTAAAGCCTGGGGAAAAAAGCTGGGAGATTCATTCCACTGTTATAATCAGTGCGTACTGCTAGTCTCTACACAGCCAATTACTGTTTTTATAGAAGTAAACTCGGGAAATCTTAGAAACAAAACGGCTTTCCAGAACACACGAATGGTGTTTTGTTTCAAAAAAATAATGTTTTGTTTTTTTAAATAAGAAAATCACATCTAAAGTCACCAGAGATATTCTTGCTTAAAAGATTCTAAAACACTTTCTTTCTAAAGACCTTGTTATATAGAACTATAATCGTGTGAAATCTTTTTTTTTTTTTATGATATACAATATTTCTAATGACATCTAAGGAATTATTTATTATAATTATGTTTATATTGATATGATGGAATATGAATTAAAATAATAATAATTCAAATTCATAATTTTTTTTTATTTTTGCTTGGAGGGGAGGGTGGGGGCACGGTGGTTTAGTGGTTAGCACGTTCGCCTCACACCTCCAGGGTTGGGGGTTTGATTCCCGCCTCCGCCTCGCGTGTGTGGAGATTGCATGTTCTCCCCGTGCCTCGGGGGTTTCCTCCGGGTACTCCGGTTTCCTCCCCCCGGTCCAAAGACATGCATGGTAGGTTGAATTAAAATAATGAATAATTGTGTAAGGGCTCCACAAATCCAAAAAACCTCAAATAAGCCATATATATATATATATATATATATATATATATATATATATATATATATATATATATATATATATATATATAATTACTTTTTCTTTGTTAGATTCACAGACTCACAATTCAACTGTGTCTGTCTGTAAAAATGTGTAAAAATTAATTATTCAGTATTTATGACAAGATAGATGAAAATAAACGTTTCATCTTGTTCGAGTCTTTCAACAGCGCCTGAAACTACGTGACTACAGAGTAAGGAGCTGCCCGCGTTCACCGTTTTTATCATTGTCTCTTTTTCTCAGGCTCTTAAAGCAACTCAAACACATCACTGACCATATCGTGTACAAATCAAACCTGTAAGAGGAGATCGATTGGCTGGCGTACGATATCGATATCGACCTTTGTTTAACAGTGCAGGCTTTAGATCGAGATCCTGACCTGAAATGTTCTCACAACAAAAGAAAAAAAAAGAAAAAACACCTGTAGTACACGTGTATTAAGGGAAATCTCTGAACCCTTGCACTGCTGCTGTGTTTAGTTTGAGTTCGCACACAGTTATAGTTGTATTCTATCGTCACAATCAGCTGTCTGATCCGGCTCGCTGAACTTTTCCATCAGAAGCTGATAAGCACACGAGATGGTCAGCGACGTGCCAAGATTTTGATTGAACCGCATCAGCGTTTCTTCATCCTCTCCGCTGTCCTTCGATCTTAACTCCAGAACAGTGTTTGAGGTCAAACTTCAATCTTAAATGATCGCTTTTATGGCAGAATCGCTCAAAACGGTGCACAGTTAAATCACTTCAAAGATCTGAACAGTTGCTTGATTTCTGTTTACACTCACGCTCAGACAGCGGCGTAAAAACACCTTCTCACGTTATCACATCGTTCTCACCTTCTCCGAGTCCTGGGTTTCACTTCACACCACGTTCCTTAAGCTAAGCTCCGACTCTCGTCTTAATTAATGACGAGCGACAAACAGGATCGACAAAAAAAGCACAAGAGAACCATAAAAAGACAAGAGCTGCGTTTTAACGTGTTTATTTAGAGCGTGGGAAAATAAATACGCATTAAACAACAACAAATCTTGCAGGTGATGAATTATAACATCAAATTTACTCACTTAGACACTTAAAGGCAGGGTCTCTGATTTTTGAGAAATGCTTCAGAAAACAGAGTCGGGCCGAAAACTAAAAAAAAATCAAAACAAACGTGTAGCCAATGAGCAGAAAGGGGCGGGGCTTGTCAATATGCGGCGGAGAGAGTGTTCGGTGTGCATGTGTGACATTAGCAGAAAGTGGTTTTAACATCGACATGGGGGATAAAAACAAAGAAAGAAAGAGAAGAAAGACTTACGATAAGGACAAGAAGTAGGACGTGTTAATATAGGATCAGCTTTCCAGCGCGGGAGAGAACTGAAGGAGCAGGAAGTTGGCCACGTATTCACAGGTTGGAGTTTCCCGAGTCAATAACTCCTGAGCTAAACACTGTTACTACACAAATAACACCTCTTTTCTATCGTAGTAATGTAGAGAGGCAGCTACAACCGCGTTTTGTGTAGTAACAGCGTTTAGCTCAGGAGTTATCGACTCGGGAAACTCCGACCTGTGAATATGTGGCCGACTTTACTTAAGATGCCGAGGCGCTTTTTTCCTTCTCGATAGGTGAGTAACGTTGGTTTTGCTTTGTTACACAGAACTAATATATGCCTTTGTCCTTTACATCATTATGCTTGTGTGGCATTTTTGCTTGTTTGTTTATCTACAATCGTATTGTTCTTCCCTTCAGCTATGATAAAGACACGTTTCTTTCCAGTAGTTGCCTGGGTTACGTATGTATGTGTGGGCGGAGCTATCGATACAGGGGTGGGACCCATTTGGGTTATGTGTTTGTTTTGGTGATTTTTATATGTCAACATTGGCTTTCAAAAATCGGAGACCACACCTTTAACAGCTGATACACAGAACTGTTTGCATGAGAACATGAGATTAATTGAATTGTTTCACTTGATTCAGGTTTACATTTCACATATCCATGTTACTGGGGATGATACGGTGCAGAGTGGAAGTGACTACCGAGTAGGGCCTGCTATCAGATTGGATAAAAAGGTGGAAAACTGTGAACAGGAAGCTGGATCAATAATCTCAAACAGACAAGGAAGAATGCCACTAGCCAAGAGGTGACCTCAATAATAATAATAATAATAATAATAATAATAATAATAATAATAATAATAATAATAATAATGTGAGTTATTGAGAAAGAGAGTGGGATCAGACGGTATTGGATAGATTATGGGAGGTTACCTTTCAACGAAAATGACCTCTTAAAGAAATTACAAGACTGATATGATTATGTCCACACTTCAATTGAAAGAAGAGAGAGAGAGAGAGAGAGAGAGAGAGAGAGAGAGAGAGAGAGAGAGAGAGAGTGAGTCCCTGGGGTTTAAATTGCAGTGTGCCACGTGTCAGCGCTGATGCTGAGGACCGAGGTGCTACAAAAACGCATGCAGGGGGCCGTGGATTTGCTCAAGAAGACACCAGAAGTTGCATTTCATCTTTAATTTGATTCCTTTTTCAATCGTTAATTTTTCATTAATTATCTCCTAAATATGATTCAGTTGGATCTCAATGTATTCACACATTTAGTTTATTTACATTGTGGTTTTTAAACAAAAATAATTGCATTTGTGGTTATTATTAATGCTATTATTATTATTATTATTATTATTATTATTATTATTATTTCTAATATATATATATATTTTTCTTCTTTTTTTCGTTTCTTTTTTAATTTTTTTTTCATTCAGTTGTCTAATGCAAATTTTTTGTTTATTTTCATGTTACATTTTTAACAGAAATTAAAAAATCGATTCTTCTTTTTTCCTTTTTTTTTCTTTTAAGTTCAGATGTATAATTTCTGGGAACAACAGAGTATGCTTTCACAGCTTATTATTATTATTATTATTATTATTATTATTATTATTATTATTATTATTATTATTATTATTATTTATTTATTTATTTAAGAGTGGATACAAATGGAAGTGAGCTATAAAACATTAAAAAGCGATGAAGATGGAAAGGTCACTTGGAAGTGAGTGAGAAATAAAGCCCCAGCAGGGATGAAGTGCAGATCCAGGCTGGACTCCAGCTCCTGCACTGAAGCACAATTCCCACAATCCCCACAATGCTCTTCGTCTTCCTCGGTGCACAATAGCTTCACGCGGCTTTGCCCGGCTCCCGCGGGAGTCCGTGTCGTTTCCGAGTGTCGGATGAACTACAGGTTGTTTCCTCCTCTACTCTATTATACAAACCTCAGCACTCACACCGTCCTCCTGAACAAACAACACACACTTCCTCCTGTTGATCATAAAGCATGCAGAGAAGCCACATGGTACATATACGGACTGTATGAGTGCTACAGGGATGAGGACGTGTGTGTGTTTCTGATAATTCTGCCCTTTGGCTTCTGTGCTGCTTATTAATGCTTATCACTGCGTAATGCCTCTAAATAATGCACACACTCTATGACGATAAGTCGATAGCCTCGGGTCGAACGATTGATGGTGGCTTTAAGCAGCAGGCCGAACCCCCACGCAGGGAAAGAACGAGTGTGATTTAATGTTCACTGATTTTATGAGAGATTTCATCACACACACACACACACACACACACACACACAGAAACAAGGTTACACGCTGTTCTGTAGGTTTTGGTGTGGAGCATTGGGACTGTGTGTAGATGAGTGTTCTGGGTTCAAGTGAAGGAAAAAAATCCAGTGAAAGCAGACAGGAAACAAGACATAGAGAAGTGAATGTGACTCTCCAGACAGTCCAGTCAGAGAGAAAACACACTCCTGGAATATCCCTGCTCAGGAGTCGCTGAAGAGTCCATGTCAGATTACAGGAAGTGGAACACGGAGGAGAAAGCGGGATGGATTCAAACAGTGGTTTTATTCGGATCAATAGAATATCCATGGTGATAATTTAAAACCGCAAGCTGAGAGTTTTACACCCAGCATATCCATAGGCACTGATAAAAACCCACAAGCTGGACCAGAAAAAAATGTGAGTAAAAAAACACAAGAAATTGCAGGTTAGGAATGACGCGACCGATAAAAATGTGTGACATGCTGGTGTACAATTCACAGTGTACAAACACTCTTAAAAAGAGGATCGTTGAGGATATATATCATCGCTGTCGGGCGGAAACCTCGTATGTCCAAATTTTGTCAATTTTATATATTTTCACATATCGACGCTATCGGTCAGTCCCCACATGGGTCTGTTATTTTTTACAAGTTATTAACCAATCTAAAGTCTTGAAAATAGCTTGAGCGCAAATCCCTTAACTCCATTGGACAATTCAACTGTCCGCCTCTTCTTCACTCCGCGGGAGAGCTTCGCGGCATATTTCTCCTCAAGATTAAGAGTCGCAACGAATCAACACGTCTTCTGAGGTAAATGTCTTCAAAACACTGGGCTCAAAGAAAAAAATATCTTGACCCCAGCTAATTCTGGTGCTCGACTGAGGACAGAAATTTCACGCAGGACAATCCAACACAACGCGGAGTAAACCCTGTGCATTGCAGATAAGATACGCCGTTTTTTTTATTTCCTGAAAAATAATGGTTCCGGAGATACGAGGATTCCCCCCGACAGTGACGATATATAGTACAGGGGCATGGAAGCCTTTATTATCACCACATATACATTACAGCACAGTGGAATTCTTTTCTTCACATACCCCAACTGAGGAGGTTGGTGTCAGAGTGCAGGGGCAGCTATGATACAGCGCCCCTGGAGCAGAGAGGGTTGAGGGCCTTGCTCAAGGGCCCAGCAGTGGCAGCTTGGCTGTGCTGGGCCTTGGACCCCGATCAACAACCCAGAGCCTTAACCAGTTGAGCCACCACCGCCCCGTCAGAAAGATAGAAAGACAATGAAAGATCAAGAGCAGTTTGGGGTATTTTCTTGGCCAGTAGAAACACCCTTTTCACCCCACACCCCCCAAAAATGGCTTTTACTGTACGTAGAAAACTTAGACAGCGATGAATATTAGCGGTTTTATATTAAAACAGTTCCATAATTCAATCAATAAGAATACATAAGGAAAAATTACTTCTTAATCATTTATATTATCTCTTCTCAGATAACACTGCACCATTTTTTTGAAACGACGTGTTTATGAATGAAGCATTTTAAGGAAAATTCGAATCGACAAACAGCCGACTGGTGCTGTACGACTTCACAGAGCTACCTACCGATTTACTCCTCTTAATATTCAGGTCATCGCTGTGACAGTTTATCGGTGGATTTGTGCGTTTCTATGCAGCAGACGACAAAGTCTACGAACAAACAACCTTGTTCATAAATGTGACATTATTAACCGTGGTATTCAGCCCGGAACGTTACCTGTCCCCTGGGAATTCTCCTGACCTTCCAGATTAACGTCTCAGCATTGCCGAACTGACTAAACATTCTCTGCTGGAGTAGAAAGAAACTTAACGCTTAGATTTGGCAAAAAAAAAATGATGTGCTAATAAATTTAGATTCTCTAAGCGATTGAAGAGTGAGAACGGAGAAACGTTTAGTGCCGCTGAGAATAGAGATGGCATTCGCTTTTTGGGATAATGAACCTTCTGTGTAGGAACAGCAGGGTGGTGTAGGAGGATCTCATGTAGAACATCAGTGTGTGTGTGTGTGTGTGTGTGTGTGTGTGTGTGTCTGTGTGTGTGTGTGTGTGTATAAGATGTACATTGAGGGGGTGGCTGGCAGAAGATACAATGAGCAGCTGTCATCAAGGATAAACCCGCCCCCCTCCCACCCCACCACCTTTTACTAATTAACACTTTCATTAAATCCAGGCTCCTCCTGTAATATGTAAAGGTGCTCTATATGAAGTCAGAAGATGTAATCACACCAAGACTCACGAGCATCGGCCAAACCTCGGACGACGATACGTCAGATCTGGCTAATGAGTAAAATCCCGGAAGGACTTAAAAAAACATCATCAATCTGTGAAGGCAAATTCAAGATGGAGTTCTGGAACAGTATAAATCTTTGGTTGTTTTTTAAAAATATCTTTTTTTACTAAGAACATTATTGGCAAAGTGCAGACTAGAGGACATCATTCACTAAAAATCAGTAAGGAGGGAAAGACGGGAATAGGTGAGAAGCAAGAACATGACCGAAGGTAATGCTCAACATGATGGTCCCTTCATTATGCTTCATAAAAAGGTCATAAAAGAGAAAAGAAGCAACAGCCAATCAGCTTTGGATTCTGTTCAGCCCATTCGAAAAGACGCATCTTTAATTTTTCTGCAATACATTTTCAGACATGGACTTATTTCTCTACATGCGTCGATTTCCAGAGTCATAATAACTTTTTTTTTTTTTAAACCAGACAGAAAATAAATTCCTAAAAATTCCTAACAACCATAGATGGTTTGTCTTTGTATGCATCAGTGTTGTGTAAAGTACTAGAAAGCGATACTCGAGTAAAAGTACGAGTATCGGAAGACGATCGGATCTGGTACAATGTCTGGATGCCTCTGGATGGGTAGAAAGAAAGACTTTCATTCCAATGTACGGAAATATTTCTTGCAAATACGGTCACGGGTGTATAACGTTATCTTCTTCACCCTGTTCACCACTATTGGGGTAGTCGTCTACGACGGGGCGGCCAACCCGCTGCTCCCGACCCACGTGCGGCTCTTTGCCCGGTTTCATGCGACTCTTACGTTCGTATCGAAGTTTGTACAGTATTTGTGTCTTTTTATTGTGCGTGTTTGCTTCGCTTGAGATCAATACGGTATTTTCATCAAACGTGCACGTGAGTGGGATGAAAATACCTCAGAGTTTCCAAGTAGGAGCAAGAACATTTCAGTAAACAATTTGTGTCAAGTTCGCTCTCAAAATGGCAGGTGATGATCATGTGTGCCCATGTGTATGATGTGGCTCTTTACGGTAACACAGTAAAAATGTGGCTCTTGGTTTCTGACCGGTTGGACACCCCTGGTCTACGATAATGGGAGGTCCCCAAGCAGGTGCTTCCATGGCGGTTTCAGTTGTGCTTCCGCCTCCTTTTGGTGACATTACGATGTGTGTTACGGTGTGCGGAGCTGCGTAATGCAATCTAGGAGCAGTGATTCGCCAAACCTCCCTTATTGCAGTCGCACACATTCCTTCTGATTTTATTTTGTAGTAACGAGTAACGAAGACGCTTAGTGGAAATATAACGGAGTAAAAGTATACATTTTATCTAGGAAATGTAGTGGAGTAAAAGTGAAAGTTGACATAAATTTAAATAGCAAAGTGAAATACAGATACGTGACATTTCTACTTAAGTACGGTAACGAAGTATTCGTACTCCGTCACATTACAACACCGGTACAGTCGGAAGGTCAGAGTTATTATCATGCTAAGTAACTATTTTGTGGCCGTGCTTCAAAGTTAATTTCTGTAATTTGAGTTTCAATCAAAACAAGGCCTTTCCGATGCTCACTCCTCCCACAACCGTGACTAACACCAGCGTTCAGAAACAAAATTTTACAACAGCTGGCTCCAACTTCTCCAGATGGCTGGCAAGCTAAAAGAATCTAATTTGATGATAAAGTAATGCCTGGTGGACAGCATAGTTAGATGTGAGTTACTTGGCAATATGCCTGTTTAGGGGTATTAACATAGCAAGGAAAGAAGAATCATGATGTTAGGTTTTGAGAACTGCAATGGATTTTAAAGCAAGCGAACGGCACTCTCGGGAGCTCAGACATAATCCTTCTCAGCTATTTTTTTTACTGAGTATGAGAAGACAATTTAAATACCAAGCAGACCTTTAAAATAGATCCACAGTGATGGAAAACAGAAACTAGCCCAACAACTATACTACATCGTATCACGACGACCGCCTAACCACGTCCGTCGACACGGCGGTCTGTATTTTAAACCCACACAGACATGACGAGTACACGAGACACTCCAGAAAGACAATAATCTCCACTCAGGATCGAAACCCTGACGGGAATTGACATCTAAACCCTGATATAATTTGAAGATTAAACAGTACATACAGTAATCCTCCTTAGTAAACATTAGTGTGAGGACCTGTAACTGTAGTTAGCAGAACAGCTGTATCTTAAACAGCTGGCTGTGCTCCAAACACTGATCTAAGGCTGGCACACCTGATGTGACAACACCTTATTAAAAATCCAGTGTATTTGTCCTTACACCACCGTCTCGTCGCTCTAACCCCTTCCTCGCTGCCTCTATTTCTCCCTCCCTGGCAGCTCAGGCCTGGAGTCGTTCCACCGAGCTGAGCATAAATCTAGAAAAGTGCCCAGGGCAAGGTCTTCATCAGCGGCCTATTCTTCACCACTTTACATGAAGTCAGCAGGGCATGCGGATAATTACTGAGTCTCATGAATAAAGTTCCCCGTGTGACCTGTACTGCAGGATGCAGTATTAGTCCTAACAGGTGGGTTACATCAGTCGCGTTTGCCTTCTGCTTAGGTTTTATTTGTTTTAAACGCTATTTGCTTTGCTGGCTTGTGCCTCCTGTTATAGACAATCGACTCCTGGAGCTGTTTGACCATGTGAGGTCAGGGGTTTGTTTATGCAGCAGAGGAACAAGGCAGGTTCTGGAGAACTGCAACAGTGGAGCAAAACTCTGTGCTGGAATTTTTGCCTCTTTTCCACCGGAAAGAACCGGGTGCTGGTTCAGAGCTAGCGCTAGTGCTGGTTCAAAGTTGGTTCCACTGGCGAACCTTCTAAGAACCGGTTTGCCTTTCCACCGGCTAGAGAGCATCACAGCGCAGAGTGTGACGTCACTGTATACATTTCATGTGTCCCAGCGACGTTAGCGCAGCAGCGACAAACACAAACACAACAACAATGGCGGATGTTGCTTTACCGTTAATGCTCATGGCTTTGTGAACCTACATTGGCATCCAAACGCGGCGAATAAAACATGTATGTGCGGCTCCGTGTAATCTGTATAAACGGAGGTTGTGATCGATAAAGTACATAACGTTATTTTATCATTAACACAGAAAAAAAATTTAGCCTTAGCATGTAGCTACCTACTATCATGTGTGCTGATAATGTATCATATCGCGGTAAAGTAAAAGTGTATTAAACATTAGTATACTTAAGGTACATTATCAAATGCGCTAACGGTATCCCCGCCCACAGCTCCTGACGCAAGCGGTTCTTAAGTCTAGACCAGCAACGTTTTGGTGCTACTTAAGAACCACTTTTCCTGGTTCGTAGCCGGTGCTTTGGCGGTCGAAACAGAAATAACTGGTTCTAAATTAGGATCCGAACCTGCACTCAAACTGCCTCGGTGGGAAAGGGGCATTAGAGCTTTTTACTTTGAACCAAATAAGAACACTTTGCGTGAGTTTGGTCCTAAAACAAAATGTAGTATATAGCGTTTTTTAACTATTTCCAGGGAAACGTGAGTGAATTCTGTGCCAGAAACAGACATCTAATGGTCTCTCAAGTTAGCTAGAACTCTTCTATAACAGGACTTTTCTATGACACAGTAATTACTGAGTCACAGCTGGGTATTTACAGCTAAAAATGCTGCCATGGTGCCAAGGTTTTTAACGCACAAGCCATCGCTCCTCAGAATTTCAATTCTTCAGCAATTTTCCAAACTTATAGTGGTTAAAATATCAGTTTTACGATATTCATCAGACAGTAAAGTGTCTATGTAGTGCTCTCAGATAGGTTTACATTATATAATGAAGACAGGTAAGAGTCAAAACAAGGAAGTTGTGCAATCACAATATGGACCATAATGCAGGGAAACCTGGCTTAAGCATAGACTAGAAATGCTTGGAAAGTATTTAAAACTAAGTACGGTATCACCAGAGTTAATGTAGACCGATCGTATCTGCATGGTTGCAGGATTTTGATATAATAAAGCAATCGTTTAGCTACACCTGATTCCACCTGCTTAATCAGTTCAATTACTTTCAATTAAATCAGTAGGTTTGGCTTTGGCTTAATTGGAATAAAAACCCTGACCCCACTCTGGTCCTTTTCTGATGAAATTGGACACATCCTGACATTGAAGTTTAGACTTTTAACTATTAATAAAGAACAGGTGAACACATTAGGATAATCGTGCAATGACAGGGCTGGGCGGAGACATGGTACATGGCAAAGTAAATCAAACTAGATTTGTAAAGTTTGTCACGACAAACTTTGATGTTGGCTTTGACGAAGCAAGTATTCGCAAAGGCCAGTGATTTATGGAGGCGAGTGGGCATAAGGGACAGTGTTACTTTTAGAAGCAAGACAGAACAGAAAGCTAGGATGCCAAAACATTTGGAGGCAAGTGGAGACAAGCATGTGACGTCATCTGAATACTCTTGAGGAGTGTTTTGATATGTCACATGTCCATGTTGTGCTAATTTTTGATTTTCACACGATGTCACGTGACGTCATCAGAATACCCGTGAGGAAGTTCCCCTCATTGTTCTGAGTGTTTTGATTTGTCACATGTCCATGTTGTAAAAAGTTTTTTGATTTTGCATATTTGGGGACGGGGCTGCGGCCCAACCCAAAAGCCAGTTGATACACCAATGTAAAACTTTGTTCAGAGTAACACCCTAAAGGAGCTGGCCGAGTTTGGTGTAGATAGTTTGAAAGCTTGCCGAGTTATAAACCTCCAAAGTTTATAATAGGAGTCTATGGGGAAAAAATCAGTACCGGAAGTACCGGAACTCGGATCGCTTAGAAAAGTAATAGCAACAAACTTCAGACCAGGTTCTAAAACATATCCGAATTTGGTCCATGTGGCTCAAAGGCTCTAGGAGGAGTTACTCTTAATTATTTAATTATTATTATTATTATTATTATTATTATTATTATTATTATTATTATTATTATTTAACTCTTAATAATTTTTTGTCTAAGCTTAAACAGGGAAACAGAATGTTGGCTTCTACAAAGTGACATAATAAACCATCACAATTGGAAGTGAACTGATAGTGCACATTTGTGGCATTTGTGTGGTGGCAGCTCAAGTGTTTAAGGCGCTGGTTTGATAAATTGGGCAACTAAGCAAGGCCCCTAACTCTCCCTGCTCCAGGGGATGCTGTATAATAGCTACCCCTGTGCTCTGACCCCAACCTCTTCAGTTGGGATATGCAAAGAAAATAATTCCTCTGTTTTGCAATGTATATGTGGTGATAACAAAGGCATCTATGCCCTAATTTCATATCCTGCTAGTACAAAAAGGTTAGCATCTATCAAGATAAAGCCCTTATTAGGAACAAGTTAAAGTACAGCAGTAAAAGCAATACAAGATTATTTTTTAAACGAGTGACTCAGCTATTTAGAGAGCCCGAGGATGTTGGATACCAGTACAGAGCAGAGACTTGATACTGATCTTCCTTGTGTCTTGAGGGATGGTCAAGTCAGACTGTGGGAGGCTGAGCAGGAGTGTGGTGCAGAGTGACTTGAGTAAGCGCCTCGAGGTAGCTCCAGGGCCTGTGACTGTGCTTGCAGGTAAGCATCAGTTTTAAAACCTGATACGAACAGCCATAAGAAGCCAGTAGAAGGAATATTCTGTAGCGACATGGTGGTGTGGGAGAACTCCGGGAAAGTCGATCCATCATAAGGGTCGGAAAGTGTGTAAGAAGCAAATTCGATAAGAAATGGCACCAATCGAGCACGTGAGTGGTCTCAGAACAAGTGATCTATTTGTCTGTATGTGAAATGGCTTAGTGGTTAGCACGTTCGCCTCACACCCCCAGGGTTGGGGGTTCGATTCCCACCTCCGCCTTGTGTGTGGAGTTTGTATGTTCTCCCCGTGCCTCAGGGGTTTCCTCCGGGTACTCCGGTTTCCTCCACCGGTCCAAAGACATGCATGGTAGGTTGATTGGCATCTCTGGAAAATTGTCCGTAGTGTGTGAGTGAATGAGAGTGTGTGTGTGCCCTGTGATGGGTTGGCACTCCGTCCAGGGTGTATCCTGCCTCGATGCCCGATGACGCCTGAGATAGGCACAGACTCCCCGTGACCCGAGAAGTTTGGATAAGCGGTAGAAAATGAATGAATGAATCTGTTCATTCCCAAAAATCCATGTAAACTCATTCTGATTCAGCTTTAACATTTTGAATGTGTGAGCCAAAAGAAAAAATAATATCGTCTAGCAAAACGGAGCAACCTGGACCAGGAATGGATCTTTGCTCCAATTTGGTACAGCACCCATGGAGCAGTGAGGGTTAAGGGTGTTGCTCAATTGCAGTAGCTTTGGAGTGCTGGAGCTTGAACCCTGACCTTCTGATCAACAACCCAGAGCCTTAACCACCTGTGCCACTACTGCCCCTAAGGTGGGTAGCGAAGGCTATCCCATCTAGTCCTATCCTACATTAAGCTACAGTAGCTATGATGGAAACAATGTCAGAAACACACAAAAGGTAGCTGCAGACCGGTTAGAACGCTAACGTTGACCCATGTGCACCACCGAAAGCACCTACGATGGGATCATGAGCATCAGAACTGGATCAGAGCATCAGACTACTGTATCTGAAGCATCAGACATGGACCGATGGATCCAATTAGCCATAACACCGTTTATACTGTATGTATATGTACAGTAGGAAGTGGAAAGAAGGCAGAGGACAGAACCAACCAGAGAGGACACGGAACTCCTGATGATTCAGCATCTACACCCTTCTCTCATGTTGCCTAATTACTTCATTAATTATCCCACAATGGGGAAAAATTGGGAATATTTAACAAGAAGTCATTAGTTAATCTTCCTTTACAAAGCCCAGGCACAAAGGTCAATAGAGAAAATCTTTTGAAACACACACACACACACACACACACACACACACACACACACACACACACACACACACACACACACACACAGACAGATACAAAGGCCTGGAAATACAGTCAACTACAATAAAGTGAACACAATAACTCATCTTTCACAGCTCTCCGATTCTACTGTAGTCACCGAGAGCGAGAAACATTTAAAGG